>NC_142686.1:95098189-95250517 GCF_056320005.1 Nelumbo lutea
GGCAATAAATTTTCAAACGAGTCCACATGCCTTTTGGACTGCTTTTGTTGTGCTTAGGCCAGTTTAAAGGATTATAGGATACAGTAGTGAGAAAGGATGGTTCTTAGCTTAATTTCCTCTACTCATCTGCTTATTTACTTACGAATAATTTGGTTATTGGAGAAAGATGCTCAGGCTCCAAAATGCCTACTAGCTTAGGCGGCCTTTGGAAAATCTTTCTGTGCGGTCTTTTAGGCTTAGTTTGGAGGATTGAAAATTGGTCTTTTTTCTGTTTGGTAACAGAAAGCTAAGAAGCCCAAAAGATGTTCGCCCTAAAAGACCGAAATGGGGGAATTTCAAGAAGCTTTCAAATGAAGTTTTTAAGATTTTCCGTAGGATAAGTATTCTTTAAATTCATTTTTGAAGGCCTATAATACGTCTTTTGGTCATTTCGACTGTTGGAAGATCTTTCTAAAATAAAAAGAGTAAACGGCACCTTACTCAGAGACCAGGTAATAAACAAAATAATTGTACCATACTTGATTTCGAAATCTGAATTCATTACCCTGGTAGAGGGAGGAGAAAGAAAGGGGGAAATTGTCACTTATTGCCATCCAGAAGTCCGTGAGAGAGGGGTCTGTGGTTACGGTATGTCTGTGCTCATCATGATGGTTTTCGAAATCAGATTGGACTGGACCAGACAGTCGGACCGGAAAAACTGGCAACAGTCAGATGACCGGTTTCAGTTTTCCCCAAAATTGGATTTTTTTCAAAAATCATTGATTATGGTCAATAAACCGCTGATCCGAGCAATTAACTGTTCAAACGATTTTGACTATTTTATTTTTTTTGTCAGAATAAGCCCACTGTTCGGTTTAAACAATCAGACCGTTCTACCTGATAACCAAACCCCTGACTAGTTCGATCTCTGAATCGGTTTTAAAAACCATGGTGCTCATTGTTCCTCTAACCTAAAATGACTACTCAGCCGGTCCACACATCAAGCCTAAAATGTGGGCCCAGGACTGCCCTACACAGTCCTGGGCCAGGCATATCATATTATCATGTTGCTTCACAACGAACTTTACAGGTACATCCTATCGTATATCGAGAACATCTCTCATAAATAATAATACATAAATATGACTATGTAAAATATTTCCAATGCACAATATGATGTACCTTTGGTCAGTGTGAAGCGCCATTCGTGAGAGCAGATCCAGTCTCTCTTTATACACTATTTCAATGTGAGACCCACCTACGCACAGTCTTAAAAAAAATTAAGGAATTCTAGGTCAAGAGGCTCAGACCATTCTGATCGGCCCAGGAGAGGTGGCACCCCATGGCCCATACCCAATCTTTTCCCCTTTGTCCAGAGTCCAAAGAGAATTAAGCTTGAATAACGAGCCCCAGCTTGAGGCTTGAGGTTTCAAATTCCAGTAAAAGTGGCGAAGGAGATTGCTCAGAAGCTTTGCTTTTCCATGTAATGTGGCAACTTCATGGGCCCCCAGAGGCTCAGACCGCACTACCACGCGGTCCCCTGGACCCAAGAAGTTCCCCCACAGAAAATCTTCCAGGTTTCTTAAAAGCAGATGTGTACCAAAAGCCACTCAGTAACGAATCTGATGGCACGCAGACCCAGAACTCGTAGATACCATCCTCTGGTCGTCAAAGAGAATTTGTTGAGAGCTAAGGGAGCAAAGCAACACATGGTTATTGCAGACAAGGTCAGCCTCCGGGCTCTGTCAAGAGCTCCATCATGCATTGTTTTCTACCCGACTAGTGGTGTTAATTGGACTGGATTTGGTCCAATTCGATCTAATCCAATGCGAGTTCATTACAAATGGATCAGGTTTAATCCAATTCAATAAATATTTTAAATCATTTTGGACCGGTTTAATTTAATGTTTGGATAGTTTAATTTGTTCAAATTTGTTTTAATTTAGATTAATTCTAATTTAAATTTAATTCATTGACACCTATATTCTTATCTCCTATCAATGGACTATATATTGGCTCAGTCCAATCCAATTCAATATAAATTCATTATGGATGGATCAGATCCAATCCCATCCAATCTAATAAATACTTTGGACCATTAAGTCTGGACTAGTCCAATAAAATATATCTTGTTGGTCCATCTAATCCGTCCAAATTGATTTTGGTTTGGATGGGGTCCAATCCAAAACCAGTCCAGTGACACCCCTACAATCCGCATTGAACCGTTCGAACCGTCACCCAAAAATTATCAATTTGTTCCAAACCCATTCAACTTAGGCAGTTGAACTGTCAATCCATTTGATCTGATCACCATGTCAAGATTACATTACGGGTGTACAATAGGTCGGTTTGGTTCAATTTGGTTCAAACCGAGGACCTAACCGACTATTCGGTTTTACCATTTCCAATAACCGAACCAAATCAAATTATATTTTAGAATCGAACTGAACCTAACTGAATTTGGTTCGGATTTTGGTTTCGTTGAACCCTAGTTTCATATAAATGATAAGCATTTAATAAGTGTTATTAATTAAAAAATTTCAAATGGCCACAAAACCCAATGGTTTTAAATAATTAATTATTATTAATTAAAAGTTAGAATGACCCCAAAGCCCAACGGTTTTAATTAATCAGCTATTATTAATTAAGAGTTAGAATAGGCCCAAAAGCCCTATGCTAATTGGGAATTGGCGAATTGGCCATTTTCAAAATTAATTATTGATTAATGAATAATTAATGACTAATAAACAATTAATAATGAGTCTAGGTTTTAATTAGTTATTATTAATTAAAATTTAGAATGGGCCTAATGCCCAATGGAGAATTGACAAATTGTTCATTAGGAAATATAATAATTAATTAGCATAAAGTATTAACTAAAAATTAATATTTAATATATTTAACTAAATAACAATATTAATTCAGTTTTCGGTTCAGTTCAGTTGAAAATTTCAGTCAAACTGAACCGAAACCAAAAACCAACTTTTTTTTTAGAAAATAAAAACTGAACCAACTAATACCAAAAATAACCGAATCGAATTAGCTTATTCGGTTTGATTTGGTTCGATTTTCGATTTATCGATCGAATTTGAACACCCCTAGGTTAATGTATGTACAAACTTTAACTTTAATTTTGTGCTTGATTGTCCAATTGGGTAATTAGTGATCTTTTCAATTTTTGGTGATTTTTCAAGTTCTACATGTTGGAATGCCTTGTACCCGTTCTACTAAAACCAACATTTTTAAAACAATGCCACCGTGGAGCAGGAGGTCAGGCGGTAGAATCTCAATCAAATTATACCAATTACCAACTAGACCAGTCTGGCCTAGCTAATGCAGCATTGAGGGGTGTTTATGCATGAAATTCCCTTGTCTTTTGTCTCCATCGTAAGATGCTAAGTGCCCGTTTGGTAAGGTTTTCGGGATGCAGATTTTTGTATTCTGAGCTGGGCCTCCACGAGGGGTGCAACTTGGGCGGGCCCAGCCCGAGCCTGAACTGGTCCAACCCGAAATTTTACAGGGGCTGGGCTTGGATTTTCGGTCCTCGGGCTGGGCTCGGGCCCAAGTAGTTAGGCTTTTAATTTTTTAGGTTGGGCTCGGGCCTAACCCTTAGGTAGCCTAAACCTGGCCCGAGCCTGACCCAATTATATACATTTGTACATATATATATATATGTGTGTGTGTGTGTGTGTGTGCCTGTGTGTATATGTAAATATTGCATGCATATATATATATATATATTTATATATACATATTTGTATATATAACATTTGTGATGGAGGGAGATTTGGCCCGACCCTTTGGCCGTGCAACACGTGGAAACAATAGAGTGTGACCTAGCAGGAGTGCCAGCTCGACACAACAGCATACCCGTGATCCGAGGTGAGACCCGAGCTCCCCAAAGAGGAGCCCCGAGCTCCCCCAAAAGGAACCCACACCTCCCAGGAGGAAGAGCCCGAGCTTTCCCTTAGAGACCCCGAGCTTTACAAGGAGCACCGCAAAGGGCAAGAGCCCGGGCTAACCCACCTCAGGTCAGTTCGGGCCACCCTTCTATCCGAACTCAAGACTACCTCGCGCACCGCTCCGGCACTTCGGCTCCAGGTAGTGTGACCGATTAGGGGTCTGACACATGACAGCCGCACTCCAATGGCCACCTGCCACCGCCATCTCAGACGTTGCAGAGACAGCCCTGACAAGGAAGACAGTGGCGGTTATGTCTGCCCCCATAGAGGTGATGACACCCGATCTGGCAGAGGTATGGGAATGAGTGTACCAGGGTGGTTATAAAAAGCCCTCTTCCCCCAATGAATGAGGTATGTGATTTTTGTGCTCTTTGGTCTTGAAATCCATTGTTTTTCTTGCCTCCTCAAGAGTATTAACTTGAGCGTCGGAGTGTTCCTACCGGGTTCCTCCCCAGAAATCTCCAGTTTCTTCCTTGTTTCAGGCATCTTCAGCTCTGTCAAAGGCAAGGTGACCGACAGTTAGGACCGACTGGATTGCGTATCATCATTTGGTGCCGTCTGTGGGAAGACTTCAAAATGCCTCCCCTAACTTTTAATTCTCTCTCAAAGAAACCTTTAGTATCCATGGCTTCCTCCAGTAGTAACAGGCACAACGCCGACTTGAATGCTATAGGGAAACACCCTCAGCTCGCCACTGTATGCATTAGATAGTTCACCATCCCCTCTCGGCGGACGGAATCCCTAGCCTCAATGCACCAAGCACGGTAGCACCTGTGAATGTTCCCCTTCCCCTCCCTATTGAAACAACCTTCACCGAACCAACTGTTGTCCCTTTGGCGACCAGCCAGAATTAGCTTGGTGACTTATTGCAATGCATGCGAGCCATGCAAGCCCAACTGTAATAGTTCCAGCAACATCAACTCCATTAGCAGAAAGTACTACACCACATTTCTCAGTATCACTACCAACAACAGTTCCCCCAACTGCCTCTAAACCAACCACAACTCCCACCTCGGCACCCTGCTATCAAGCCGGTCAAGTCCTCTCCTCAGGGCGGGCGCCTTGGCCGAGGGGAAGCTTCCCAGCCGCAGAACCCCTCTAGAAGCCAGGCCTCATTCCCGAGCAGGAGGGAAAGACTAACTACCTCCGCCTCGCAGCTCGCCGACAGATCAGGAACCTCCCACCCAATCAAGTCGGCACCTCGACACTCTAAGTTCGAGTTCCTGCTCGCGGAAAACCAATTCGGCGTCCTGTCCGCGGACTACCACCAGCAGTCCGGGCCCATTGAGCTCGGCAACACCGAGGCTAGCAATGCCAATACCAGGCATTCTAAGCAGCAACGGAGGCGCCGACGAAGTCGCTGAACTACCACCTGCGTCCTGCCCGAGCTCCGAGGTAAAGAAGAAGCAAGCTCGAACGAGGTAAAGGTTACTCCTATTCTTTTAGTCCCTTCCCCCTGTCTTCAAAACTCCTCATCATTCCCATGCCCAAGGACTTCAAACTCCCCCCACTAGACAAATATGACGGGTCCTTTGACCCCAGTGATCATGTTGATGCTTTCCAGTCCCAGATGCACCCGGCGAGGGCCAGCGAGTCCTGCATGTGTGTGGCCTTCACCACCACCTTCAGGGGAGTTGCCCGCACTTGGTACAGGAACCTGGCCCCCGGGTCGATAAGGAGCTGGGCCCAGTTTGTGCAAGTCTTCACCGTGCACTTTGTTACCAGCAAGCGGTGTCCCCGAACCGAGGAGAGCCTCCTCGAGATAGTCCAGAGGGAAGGAGAATCCATCCAAGGCTATGTCAAATGGTTCAACGATGCGTGCTTGCAGATACCGCGCCTAGACCCTGCAGTACAACTCGCGACAGCTAAGAGGGGGGTGACGCACAAGGAATTCAAATGGCACATGGTGGTCAACTAATCCGCGACCATAGCTGAATTCCTCAAGCTCGCAAACAGATTCATAAGGATAGAGGAGGAGATCAACCAGAGGACTGAGGGCGGGTTTGAAAAAAGGAAGAGGGAAACCGAACTCCCCAACCAGGATGACAGGAGGAAGAAAGACTCAACTTGGGTTGCGAAGCCAAGTGCTCCGTTCCGAGCTCCCATGGCGGATCGGGTGGACTACATGCCCTTGAACACAAAGCGGGCTGAGATCCTGATGACAATCAAGGACGACCCATACGTGAAGTGGCCCCCTCGTCTGAAAGGGAACCCGAATGGGAGGAACAAAAATTTGTATTGTAGCTTTCATAGAGACCACGATCATAGCACCGAGCATTGTAATAATCTTCACAACGAGATAGAGGAACTTATCCGTCGTGGATACCTTAGAAATTTTGTATAGCATAATAATAATAATAACAATAATAAGATAGGTCGGCAGGGGGAGCACAACAGAGATGCCCCCGAGTCTAGCGGCCGGCCAACAGAACAGTCATAGAAACAACCCCCAGAGGAAAGGCCAGTTCGGGGAACGATCCATGTGATCGCTGGAGGATCGATTGTAGCAGGATGCACCTAGGCAGCAGCTCGGGCATCAACCCGTGAGGCCACCAGAGAAGAACAAAATCCTCCAAAGCGGCCAAGGACGGAAGACCCCATATTCTTCACCGAGGATGATGCGCGCGGGGTTCTCTACCCCCATGATGATGCATTCGTCATAAAGGTAAAGATCTATGACTTCGAGGTCAGGCACGTATTGGTTGACTTGGGCAGCTCGGCAGATATTCTCTTCAAAGCCGCGTTCGACCAGCTTCAGTTGCAGGGGAGTGACTTGAAACCCGCAAACACTCCTTTGGTGGGCTTCAGCGAAGAAGAAGTTAGACCCCTCGGGAAAGTGACAATACCTGTGGAAGTCAGCACATGACCCTGCGTAGTCAGACTCAACCATGACTTCCTGGTGGTCGCAACGCCCTCCCCATACAATGCCATAATAGGTTGGCCAATCACCTATATTCTACGAGCGGTGGTCTCCACTTATCATTTGGCGATGAAGTTTCCTACAGACTTCGGTGTGGGGTAGCACAGGGCGACCAGCTCGAGTCCCGCAAGTGCTATGTTGCCACCCTAAAGGGAAATACCAAGGTGGCCGGCGACCTCGAACTGGAGCGGCCTACAGAGCAAGGCGAAGAACGAGCTGCCCACGGAAGAAACAATCGCTGTTCCGACCTCAGCCGCAGACCCAGCTCGGATGCTTCAGATCGGTGCTTCCGTCCAGGAACCCCTACGAGCTGAGCTGGTAAGTTTCTTACTCCAAAATTTAGACGTTTTTGCATGGTCCGCAACAGAGATGCCCGGTATAAACCCCAACCTTATAACTCACAAGCTGAATACTGACCCTGTAGTTAGGCCCATTGAACAGAAGAAACGCAACCTAGCCCTAGAGCGCTAGAGGGTGGTCGATGAGGAGGTCGAGAAGCTCCTTGCAGCAGACTTCATAAAGGAAGTTCATTACTCGAGTTGGGTGGCCAACCCAGTTTTGGTAAAAAAGGCAAATGGCAAGTGACACATGTGCGTCGACTACACCGACCTAAATAGAGCTTGCCCAAAAGATTGCTTCCCCCTCCCCAAGATTGACCGCCTAGTGGACACGACCTTGGGACACGAGTTGCTAAGCTTCCTAGATGCCTACTCGGGCTACAACCAAATCAGGATGGACCCATTAGACGAGGAAAAAACTGCCTTCATAACCGAGTTCTGCCTGTACTACTACAAGGTTATGCCCTTCGGACTGAAAAATGCTGGGGCAACCTTTCAAAGGCTTGTGAATAAGCTGTTTCAACCCTTAATTGGCACAAAGATAAAATGTTATGTATACGACATGGTCATCAAGACACCGTTTTTGCATGAATTATTACAAGACTTGCATTCAGTCTTTCAAATTCTGCATCAATTTAGCATGAAACTAAACCCAAACAAGTGTGTCTTCGGTGTCACCTCGGGTAAGTTCTTAGGGTACATCATCAACAGGCACGGTATTGAGGTCAACCTGGACAAAATAAAGGCCATCCTAGATATGAGACCACCCCGAAAAGTAAAAGAGATTCAAAGATTAAACGAAAGAATAACTGATCTGAGTCATTTTATGTCTAAATTAGCAGACCGTTGCCTACCCTTCTTTAAGACAATGAAAAGCAAAGGGTTCGAGTGGAACCCGGAATACCAGCTCGCGTTTGATGAGCTCAAAAGATACCTTGCCAGTATCCTAGTTTTGATCCGGCCCAAAGAGGATGGTGTTTTAGAACTGTACCTCTCGGCAAGTGACGAAGTGGTCAGTTCGGTACTAGTAAAGGAAGCAGATCGGGTCCAACGACCCATCTACTATGTTAGTAAAGTATTGCAGGGAGTGGTAAACGAGATATCTAGAGATAGAAAAGCTAGCCTTTGCGCTGGTCATCGCGGCCCACAAATTTCGTCCTTACTTCCAAGCCCATACAATCATCGTCCTCACTGACAAACCCTTAAGGCAAGTATTACTCAGGCCCGAGGTCAAAGCCTAAGCCTTGGCGGATTTTGTTGCAGAATGCACGTTCAACTTCGAGGTCCTTAGCTCGGTTGAGCACGAAGCTCCCAGTTTGGGTGAGGTCAGTGCTCCCAGGCCGGTTGAGTCCGAGCCCCATGAGGTCGCACCCAGTTCGGTATCTCTCCTAGTCAGGCCAAACGCGAACTGGGATGAAGAGCCCTGGATCCTTCACGTTGATGGCTCCTCAAATCAGCAGGGCAGCGAAGCCGGTGTAGTTCTCCACAGTCCAAGTGGCACAAAATTGGAGTACGCGCTACACTTCGAGTTTGCGGCATCCAACGATGAGGTGGAATACGAGGTGTTGATAGTCGGGCTAGCCTTGGCGCGAGAGATAAAAGCAAAATACATAGTTATCTGCAGCGATTCCCAGCTTGTGGTCAACCAAGTTACAGGCGAATACGAAGCCCGTGAGCCAACTATGATCGCCTACTTGGCAAAGGTAAAAGAGGCTCTGCTTACCTTCCAGTCACACTTCATCAAGGAAATCCCGAGGTCAGAGAACGCTGAGGCTGATGCCCTGTCCCGGTTAGCCAGCACTAGTGACAACACCATGAGAACTGTGTACATAGAGGACCTACCTCGGCCTAGCATTCTCCGGGGGGCAGAGGAGGTCGCTCCTGTCGCCCAAGCAGAGCCGAGCTGGATTGATCCACTCGTGAGCTTCCTACCACATGGAACCCTCCTCGCAGACCGCAACGCCGCTAGGAGGGTAGAGCGCCAGGCAGCCAAGTACGTCATAATAGACGGACGACTGTACCGGAGATCCTACATGCTCCCCTACCTACGCTGCTTGTGGCCTCCCGAAGCCGAGATCGTACTCCACGACATTCATGAAGGCCTATGTGGCGGACACCTGGGAGGCAGGGCCCTCGCTCAGAAAGCAGTATGACAGGGGTACTATTGGCCAACAATGAAAGCAGACGCTGTTGAGCTAGTTAGGAAGTGAGATAAGTGCCAAAAGCATGCCAATATTCACCACCAGCCCGCCGCCGACCTCAAGTATCTCACCAGCCCATGGCCCTTCGCACAATGGGGTATTGACCTACTCGGGCCATTCCCGCCAACAACAGGTGGGAGAAAGTTCCTAGTAGTGGCAGTAGATTACTTCACAAAGTGGGTTGTAGCTGAAACTCTCGTAACAATCACAACTCGAAACGTACATAACTTCTTCTAGAAGAACATAGTGTGCTGCTTCGGGCTACCTCGGATACTGAACTCCGACAATGGCAAGCAGTTCGAAGACATCAAATTCCAAGAGTTGTGCCAAGACATGAGGACCCAGCAAAACTTCACGTCGGTTGCGCACCCACAAGCAAACGGTCAGGCAGAAGTCATGAATAGAGCTATCCTCTGTGGACTAAAGGCCAGGCTAGACCGGGCTAAAGGGTTATGGGCACACGAGCTGCCCAGCGTCCTATGGGCATACCGAACTATAGAGAAAGCTGCCAGTGGAGAAACCCCCTTGAACCTCACCTATGGCATGGTGGTAGTCATCCTAGCTGAAATTGAAATCCCCTCACTTCGGTTGGAAGCATACAGTGATAATACTAATAACAATGAGCTACGTACCAATCTCAACCTTCTTGACGAGATGAGGGACCTCACATACATCAGGACCGCAACATACCAGCAAAGGGTAGCTCGGTACTACAATGTTAGAGCCAAGAGGCGAAATTTCGGCGTCGATGACTTGGTTCTCCTCTAGGTCATGGTACCTGAGCCCGATATTGGCAAACTCGGGCCGAATTGGGAAGGACCCTACCGAGTAAAGAGAGTACTTGGGGGAGCGTATGAGCTCGAGACCCTGGAGGGTAAACAGATACCCCGAGCTTGGAACATCGTTAACTTAAGATGATATTACCTATAAATTATCAAACTAAGTGGTTAATGAGCCACTACCAGAGCCTAAGGGCCAGAATGTCGAGCTAACAAGGACCTCAGCACCGTAAGACCCAATCGCCTCTTTGGCATGGGCAAGTGAAGGCCAAGTACTAGCACCGAGCTGACGATGACCTCGGCACCTCATCAACAAATTCTTGCCTATGTTAACCAACCCAAGTGGAGAACTGATTGGGCGTATAGCCTTACTATGTTAACTAGCCTCGGGGCCCAATTCTACCAGTTTGACAATATAGTCAGTTCGGTAAAAGAGAAAAATGACAATGCTCAACACTTAATAAAAAAAGGGACATTTCATTGCAAAATACTGTCTACATTTTATTCCAAAAAAAAAAAAAAAAAAAACGAGCTCGCAGGCTCGACATACATCAATTTGGAGGCACATATCCCTTCCTTCAGAAGGAACCTAGCAGCACTCAGAGGGTCCGCTTTGTCTTCAGAGTCCGCATCATCGTCAGCCGCAGCAGTCATCTCCGGAGTGATGCGCGAAGTGGTTATGGCATTGGTGTCGAGCTTGGGGAATGCATGCCTTATCATCCATCGGCTCAACTTGAAACCCCTCCGGTACGAGTCCACCATCAGGTCATCAAAGCGCGTCGAAGCAATGTCGTTGCCGATGGCCTTCACCTTAGCATCCTCAAGGCCCTGGAGGAAGATCTTGGTCTTCTCCTTGATGTCGGCCTGGGGGTATTTGACCTCGTGCTCAAGGCCCCTTTCGAGGTCGCGAGGTTCTTCACCACAATCCTCAGAGCCCTGTTGTCCCTCTAAAGCCTCTCTAGTTCGGTCTGCTGAGCCAAAGAATCACCCTCAAGACGACGAATCCGCTCCCGAGCTACCTCCAGCTTGGCCTATGCCGCCCTAGCTCTGCCTGCGCTACGTGGGAAGCCTCCTCGGCAGCTTGTGCCCGCTTCAGGCTTCTCTCCGCCTGAAGAGTTAGGGTATGGATGGAGTTTACCTGCCAAGCGAGAACAAGTCAGTCTGACAAAAAGAGAATAATAGCACAAGGAAAATACCAGGAGAAACCACTACGACTTACCACCATGACGTGTGATGCAGCGCATGCCCCGATGTGATTTGGAGGGAGGTCAGCCCACACCGCAACCTCCCCAGGGTTAACAACCTTCTTGCTCTTGCGATGAGCATAGCTCGACATCAGTATGCTACCAACCCCCTCCTAGCTCCCCGAGCTGGAGAGCACCGTCTGAGTGTGGGAGGCTGTGGTATCGATATCCCGAGCCTTTGCTATCTCGGGCTCTACTGTGGCCTCCGGAGCAGGCCCAACCACTTCGGGCTCCCTAGGAGACTCCAGGTTGATGACTAGGCGGTGGCTTCGGGCTTCGGGCTCCATGGCCCGAGGAGATCCAGCGCGAGCCCGCTTGGTAGCCTGCTTTTGCCTCTTCATCCCTTCGAGCAAGTTGGCACCTCGGGTCTTCTCCGCCTCCATGACACCTGCAAAAGGAGCTCGACATTAGTAAAAAAGAAGGAAAAAGAAAAAGAGGAGAAAAGAAACTGAGCAAGAAACCTACCCGAACTCATACCGACCTGGATAAGCTTAGCCTCCACAAGATAATCTTTGCACTCGAGCCCGAGCTGGGCCCAATCCTAGAGGCCCTCCAGCGTGTCTTTGTCTAAAGTAATGCCGGGGTCGGGAGAAGCTGCCCTCCAATTAGAAGGAAACATCCACCCTATAGCACTTTGGACTATGAAGTAGTCCCACTTCCACGCCGAGACCTTACTCGAAAGCTTGTGCAGGTGTTTTAAGCTCGGGCGGGGAGACAAGTAATAGGCCCGCCTGCCCCCAGGGTGGGAACCCGTTTGCTTCTTGAGCATCAGGATGGCGAAGAAAATTTCTAATTCTAACAGAAGGTAGTGTGTGCAACAAAGGGAGATGGTCCCAATGACGTTTTGGATAGAGTTCGGATGAAGCTGACCAATGGTAACATCGAAGTGATTCAAGACTTCGACGATAAGGGGATGAATAGGAAGGCGCAGCCTGGCAATGAGCTGCTCCCAAAAAATCACGATCTCGTATGGACCGTGCTCCCAAGGGAAGTCGCCCGTGTGCAAACCATAAGTGTACTCCCTGGGCAGGTTGAACTGACAAACAAGAGACCGAAGTCTCTTCGACGTCATGGTGGAAGGTTCGAACTTGTCTGGCATCCGAACTTGACGGGAAGTGGATGCCAGGCTACTCAAACTGGACTGACCCGAAGACTCTACCTCGGGTCCACCCAGAAGGCTATCGGAAGCAGCTCGGGCTGAAGTCCCTGCCTCAGACCCTAAAAGACGATCTAAACTACCCGAACTACCTGAACTGGACATAGAGGAAAGGAAAGGAAAGGAAAGGAAAGGAAAGAAAATGGAAAGAATCTAAGGAGACTCACCAAGGAAAAAACTACCGAGCTAAGGAGAGAAACGTGAGCTGAGGAAAGTGATGCGAGCTCAGGAAGCGTACTGAGAAATGGTGAAGGAAAAGTGACCTGGACCCCCACTATTTATAGCCGCTGTAACTGCGCATCAACGACCAGGATTAAAGCCATCCAACAGCTCTTAGGAAAACCGGCTACACGACCCCCGAGGTGAATTCAATTTAGTGTGATATTTTGATGTCCGTAAACTAATAACGTTTGACGTCTGCACGTGAGCCGTACGCAACCCGAGTTGACCCATGGTCAAGCCAGGCCTGTCTCGATCGAGCTAAAAGAATGAGCAAGTCAGATAGGAGGCTCTCCGAACCGGACGAAGAACGCCACGAGGAAAATCTCCCTATCATCCCGTGAACTCCCCAAGAGGAGCCCCGAGCTCCCCCGAAAGGAACCCACACCTCCCAGGAGAAAGAGCCCGGGCTTTCCCTTAGAGACCCCGAGCCTTACAAGGAGCACTGCAAAGGGCAAGAGCTCGAGTTGACCCACCTCGGGTCAGTTCGGGCCACCCTTCTATCCAAACTCAAGGCTACCTCGTGCACCGCTTCGGCACTTCAGCTCTAGGTCGCATGACCGAACAAACCATACCTGACACCAAAGAAGTCCGTACTCGGAGGCGGCGCGCCTGACCAATTAGGGGTCTGACACATGACAGCTGCACTCCAACGACCACCTGCCACCGCCATCTCAGACGTTGCGGAGACGGCCCTGACTAGGAAGATAGTGGTGGTTATGTCTACCCCCGCAGAGGTGATGACACCTGATCTGGTAGAGGTATGAGAATGAGTGTACCAGGGTGGTTATAAAAAGCCCTCTTCCCCCAACGAATGAGGTATGTGATTTTTGTGCTCTCTGGTCTTGAAATCCATTGTTTTCCTTGCCTCCTCATGAGTATTAACTTGAGCATCGGAGTGTTCCTACCGGGTTCCTCCCCGAAAATCTCCAGTTTCTTCCTTGTTTCAGGCATCTTCAGCTCTGTCAAAGGCAAGGTGACCGACAGCTAGGACCGACCAGATTGCGTATCATCAAATTCTATAGATTTTTTGCATACATATTTACATACATACATAAATATATGTACATATATTTGCATAAATACATTTATATATGTATAATTTTAAAGTGGGTTCATTGACCAACTTGAGCCTGTCTTGGGCCCGAGCCCAACCCGAGTGCATCAAATAATCGGGCGGGCGAGGCTCAGGTTGGGAAAATTGGGTTTGATCTCGGGCTCGGGCCTTAAGCCCAAATTTTAGGTTTGGGCTTGGGTTGACCGTAAACATGGCCCAACCTGCCCGATTTGCACCCTTAGCCTCCATTAGGGGTGCAAATGGATCGGATCATGATCCAATTCTATTTGGTCGATATATATATATATATATATATATATATATATATATATATATTATTTATAAATATATTTATTTTTTATAAAAAACATTTATATATATGGGGCGGATCTTGGTGTCCTCTTTGGGCGTGAACACCAACTTTGGGAGATACTACTTCTCTGGATCAGGTATAATTCCTCCCTTTCCTTTTTGGTTCAGATTTGGTTCGATTATGGTTCAAGTACGACCCTTGAATATTATATTCTAAATTTAGGGAATACGATTCCCAGTTGGGAGAAGGTAGGAAAATTTTTGAAAATTTCCCACCCATTCCGCAATCTTTATGGCGTCCATTAGATGGATCCTACCATTCTTTCAGTGGTATCAGAGCCACAGGTTCGAATCTTGAACCAAAAGAAAATCAGATCTGAACCTGCACAGATGGACAGAAGATGTTCTGCCAAGATTTGCACAAATTGTTTTCTTTATTTCAAGAAACTGTTTCTTGTTAAGGGCGATTGATCTGAAATTAATTTTTGTTAAATCCAAAATTTATTTAGAACTATTCTTTATTTATTTTGATTTAATGGATTGTTCGAACCTGGAGATCGCAATGCAGATTTGGTGCAGATGGTTAGCGCACCCTGTTTCCTTTTTATTCATTTATTTTATTTAATTCGGTCTGTAATTTTTTTTTAATTTTCTAGACTGAATGTATAGGATTTGATCAAGATTGTAATTAATTAATAGAAATAGGATTTCTGTTATTTTTTATTTTATTGATTGAAGAAGAAGGCGACGCTGGAGATTTACAGATGGAGAATTCGCTTTCTGCGGTTTGCAGTTTGTGAAACTGCAACCCTAGTGATTAACCTCTATTTTGCAGGTGGTACAAACAGTCCATATTTGATTTGTGATTGTCTAAAATTAAAATTATTAATTTTAGTTCTTTCATGAATTAACTCTTGAATTGAAATTCAGTTTCGGACAATTTCGGACTAGATTGGACCAAAACTATTTGGACCGAATCTAAGGTTCGAAGGGGACTATTTTCAGTCCAATTTTTCTCACACTTGTTGTTCAAAATTTGATGTTCAATTACAGGGATTAATTCGGCCCACCTATAAAGCCTAGTTTTAAAAGGTTAAAACTGCAAAAGCCCACTCTTGTGAGAAAAGCTGTATGGGTCAAACTGCTGACTCGATTCAGCCCATACACCTAGTCGACATTAATTGTTAATGTTATGGATTTTAAATAGGCTGTTCAATGGGCTTTACAACCGGTAATTGATTGGATCAATTATTCCTTTACATGTGATGTTTGGATGTTTGATGTGCTGCGACTTTGGGCCATAAGCACTTGGCCCATGACTCGTTAGTGGCTCTTGCGCACACCATGGCTGAATGTACATCATTGCCATGGTGTTCCTTAAGGTCATTGGATGACTTCTCCTTATATGGTGGGTCCCACAACCCTGAAAAGGGATGCGTACGGAAACCCTACTTTCTTATGGCCCACCAAAAATCGAACTTTATGAAAGTCAGTGGGAGCCACTCTGGTTTGACTTAAAATTAGAACTAAGGCGTAATTTTGTTCCCTCCAGCAAATATGAGTGCATGCGATAGGGAGATTCATATGATGGACTCTCTAAAGGCCTTCCATCATTAGCACAACGATGGGTCCTTCAGTAATGAGGAAACACACCATAAAATTGGGCTATCCATTTGCTGTTAGGTCTGTCAGAGTGTTTCATAAGATGATAGGAGCGTCATAGACCGATGTGGGAGGGGTTTCACCAGAAAATGGGAATTCTCTCACAGTACCTTGGCATAACCTAAATATGATGGGTGAGTACTCATTGGACAGAAAGGTTTACCTGAAAATGTCTTTGAACCTTGTCTGACAGAGGCCAAAGGGAAACTCATTTGATGAGTGGATGTGATCTGTCGCAGAAAGCAGAAAGGTGGTGGGGTTATGCAACTGAAATAGTTGGCCCCATGTACTCTATGTGATTTCCCACATTTCTAGAGACATTTCTCTGTCTCCATCACTGAGAAAGGAGGGAAATCTTAGAGATGAACAAATGGAAATGGAACATAGATTAAAAACCATATCTATGTAGGTAACATGAATCAAACTGAGGTTGTGGACTAATGTCATTGCTATTTTATAAGAAAATGGCAAACGGTCAATTCGCAAAGCTTCTAGACGACAATAAGCTTAAGGGCCCAAACTATGCCGATTGGTACAAAAATCTTATGCTGGTCCTAACTTCCGAAAAGTTAGATAAGGTGGTGAAAAATCCTGCCCCGGAGCGTCCGGGTAATAGGGCTTCTGAGGCCCATAGGAGGGACTACCAAGATTGGGAGGATAAGAACTCCCTAACCCACTACTTTGACATTGCCTCACTGGACAACTCAATATAGAGGCAGTTCGATCAGATCGAACTAGACAATGACATATTGGACAGTCTAAAGACAATGTATGAAGGGCAGAACTGTTCTACTCGACAGAAGGTCCTAAAACTGTTCATGACTGTGTAGATGTCCAAAGGGCAGAAAGTTCATGACCATTGTCTCCGGATGATGGGCTACATTAACGAACTCGAAGCCCTTGGATCCAGGCTAGATCTTGGCACGCAAGTGGATGCCATCTTGAATTCTTTGCCCTCTTCCTTCAATGCGTTCACAATGAACTACAACATGAATAAGCTGAATGTCAGCGTCCAGGAACTCAGCAATATGTTGCAGAGGGCCGATGATCTACTTAAGAAGGATGAGCCCGTGGTTATGTTTGCTGAAGCTAACAAATCGGGCAAGAAAAAGAGAAAGGCAAAGAAGCCCCAGAAGAAAGCTGCAAAGCCCAAGAAGCAGAAGAAGAACAAGGCATCTGATGTCTGTCACTTATGCAAGCAGACCGACCACTAGAAGAAGAATTGTCTTGCCTACCTGGAATCTAAGAAAGGTAATGTCGAAACTTGTGTCATAGAAACTAATATGTTAGTTACTTTTGTGTCCTGGTGTGTTGAATCTGGGGCTTAAATTCATGCGTGTAACTCACTGCAGGGGTTCAAAGTTAGCAGAAGATTGAGTGAAGGCGAAGTGACACTATTCTTGGGAACGACTGCAAGTGTTGCAACTGTGGCAATAAAACCATAGAATTAGTCTTTAGAGAAGGAGTGCTTGTACTTAAAGATTGTCTTTATGTACAGAACTTAAGAAGAAATTTAATTTTTGTTTCTAAACTGTGTGTTGATGGATATACTATTAAATGGAATAACAAATTCATCGCATGCGAGGTACTGGAGAATGATCTCTATGTTCTACATCATTCTCTGAAAACTAACTTAACCGAAACTACGTCGGTCAAAAATCCCAAGAAAAGGACTCGTGATACAGTAAATCCCACATGCCTCTGGCATTACCGATTTGGCCATATCGGTGTTGACCGAATCACAAGGTTGGTACATGATGGTCCTTTGGATTTTCTAACCATAGAAAATCTTCCCACTTGTGAGTCTTGCCTCCAAGGTAAGATGACTAAGCGACTATTTGACGGTAAGCCTGAAAGATGTGTATGCACACTTGACCTAATACATAGTGATGTATGTGGTCCCCTGAGTGTTAGGATACGGAATCAACACGTGTATTTCATCACCTTTACAGATGATTTTTCACGATATGGTTACGTGTACGTAACGAGACACAAGTCAGAATCTTTTGAAAAGTTTAAAGAGTTCGGACAGATAGTCAAAAAACAGTTAGGGAGAGAAATTAAGGCCCTTTGATCGGATCGAGGTGGCGAGTATCTCTCTGACGAATTCAGTGACTACTTGAAGGTCAATGGGATAGTGTCACAATTAGCTCATCCTGCCACACCTCAACTCAATGGTGTTTTAGAGAGGAGGAAAACGTCATTGTTGGACATGGTCTAGTCACTTCTTGTACGCTCAGAATTACCCACATCCTTTTGGGGATATGCATTAGATACTGCTATCTACGTGCTGAATCGTGTTCTAACCAAATCAGTTCCGAAGATTCCATATGAATTATGGACCGGGAGGAAGCCAAGTGTAAGGCACTTGAAGATTTGGGGTTGTCCTGTTCACGTTAAAAGAATGAGTGCGGACAAGTTGGAATCCAAAACCAGCCATTGCCTATTTATAAGCTACCCAAAAGAATCGGTGAGCTATCTATTCTATGACCCAAGTGAGCAGAAAGTGTTTTGCAGTCGAAATGCCTAATTCTTAGAAACCGAATACATCATGGACACCCATCGTCAGGAAATAGTTCTTGATGAGGAGAGCTCAGGAGCAGTGGGAAATGTCCCACAAATTCTAGATAGTGACCAACCTAGAAGATCTACTCGGGTATCCAGGCCACCGGTCCGATATGGTTATGACCAGGATAGTTATTTGGTGGAAGCCTTGACTAGTGAGGAGGATCCTGTAATTTACATGGAAGCTATGTTAGACATAGATTCCCAGAAGTGGGTGGAGGCCATGAGAGTTGAAATGGACTCGATGGAAACCAATGGAATCTGGACTCTAGTAATCTAATAATAATTAGTCCCTATGTTTTAGGTTAATTGAGATTGGTATTTGATTGAGCTTATAATGTACAACCTAGGCATATGATTTACATCAAGTCTTAGACATAATTAACATGACATAATATAAACTTCTTGGACTTAAAGGATCTTTTTTTTTTTTTTTTTATCTCATGGTGGTCAATGTCATATTTGGAGAGATTTTTCATAGTTGATAACTGTTCAATGCTTTACTTCATTTACCATTTGTTAATCATTTTTATCTCAATGAAAATAGCTACATACTTGGCACAAACCATTAGTACTCTCAATGAGTTGGTTATCATCAAAACACATAGGGCCAACATCCCCCTCCCCCAAATATTTTATGATGACAAACCATTGATGAAAAATAGTAACAAGCACTAATTAGAGAGTACAATGATCACTCCCCTTGTCAACATATCATCCAAAAATATTGATGCACAATATAGTTATTTAAGCACAAATATTCATATAAATAGGAAATATTTCAATTAAGCACAACTATTAAAAGCTCCCCTTGAGCAAGATAACTCTCCCCAAGCAAAATAATTATTCAAGCACAAGCGTAAAGCATTAAACCTTAAAAAAGGATACTTATACTCCCTCCAAGTAACTTAAACATTTGAATACAATATATAAAATTCCCCCTGAATATGTGAGGGATTGGCCATTTTTCTCTCATTAACTTCTCGAGGAGATGCCTCTTTTCTTGAGGGAATAAAAAATTGCAAAAATATGAAGTTGTCTTGGACTGGTCCACCCCTTTCTCTTTTATAATCTCTTATGGAGCTATCTCCTAAGCTAAGTTGTCATGTGTTGGCTTAATTAGCCATATTAATTATGGACCTTAGGCCCATCAGCTATAAGGCTCACGACATAAGAGTGTTGCATGGCCAACTTAGGCCTGATTTGTATGGCATGAGACCCCACAAAGACTTCAAATAAGTCCAAATGTGTCTGGCCAAGCCTTTGTAAAAAGGTTTGGTTGAATTCACTACTAAACGTAATGAACTGCTGAGCACATTACTATGGGCTTAATATGGGCCCAACGTTTATAGTAAAATGATCATTGAATTCAACCATCCTATGAAGATCGAAGGATAATGGACTTAAGTAAGATAAATCCCATAAGATAATCAGCCCTGTAATGGTCTCTTACACTTAACATCTCGGCCTGTAATGATCAAACACTGCCTGACAGGGAATGACCTCTCCTCTGGCTGTAAGGTGCAGTATTACACTCTCTACTCGAATGGATCCTGGGAATTAAAACCTTTAACAAACAGTTTTCGTAAAACATTAATATATATAACTAAATATATTTTGCAAACCAAATCTCAAACACAGTTGAAATACACTCTTAACAGTTTAGGTTTCCTTTAGAGAGACTGTAAACCCTATCATTCACTTTGTTCGACAATGGGGTCGATCCTATCACTATGATCACCCACTCAAGTGAATTCTCAAATTGTCCCAACATACCAAGGTTTTGGCTCTTGATAGATCTCACTGATTAGCATATCAAAGACAGGCCAATCCAACACATAGTGCAGTTCCATAATCAAGTATAGGGGTTATCTGTAACTTTCTAGTTTCGTCCATCAATCTCCAAGGTCTAGAGCACAACTAAAAAATGGTTTGGGTTCAGTGTTTCATCCAAATACACATTGCATGTGTTTCGAGTCTAACCCTAGTAGTTGAGACAAGTTGCCCCAACTTCTTTGGTAGAACATTAGTGTCAACCTTGGTAGGATAAACTTCCTAAATCTATCCAACGGTTGAGAACGTTCTAAATTAACACAAGTCTCATAAGTGTCCTGTTTAAGGGGTAATTACACAAAAATATACCAATATCAACATGAAATAATAATGTACTTTTACAATAAATGTATTTGTACACCAATCTGATTGGAGCTAAGGGCATACACTATCTAACGTCTGTATCCTTAAGCGTGTTAGTGACATCTCTTTCAATTAGTCCTTTCTTTTTTCCTAGAACCAATCTAATCAATAGCTAATCTCTTTTCATCCCATGCATTAGTATTAGGTCAAATTAGAAATCGTTGCATATTGTTCATTTCCTATTAGTTTTAAATTATTATTTATGGCTTTCTAACTTAGAATTCGTACTTCAAATTTGTTATTTGAATTTCCTAGCCAATTACTAAATTGCTCTTTCATCTTTTAGTGTTTATTGACTATTATTCTCCTATTAATTGCTTGATCATAGTTAGTTTTTTTTCACTTGTTTAATTTAGTATGATATAGTTTTTTATTCTTTCTTTGCCAATTTAAAATGTTATTTATCATTTTATTTCAAGCCCAAAATTACAAAATTTTTCTTCAAATATTGGTAAAATAAAGGCCGCTTTAACCGAGCGTGTGTGGGGCACCTAACACCTTCCCACACCATACCTTATCCCGGGACCCTAAGAATCTCATCCCCATTAGGTAATGAGTCACCATGAAAAGCATGTTTTTCTTGCTAAGTCTTGGGTTTTCCTAAATTCCCTTTTCCAAAAAAATTTAGATGGTGACTCCACTCCATACTTCAATCGTCCTCACTCCAGATCAAATAGCCACATCCCCATCATGCGGTATTCACCAATTGTGATGTCGTGGTCCAAGCCTTGTCTGTCTTGAATGTTTGTCAACACCCAATCCTCAATGAGACCTCCTCATGAGGAGGGAAAACCCAACAAATTTTCCCTCCCAACTTTTGAGGAATTTATGCAACTTCTAAGCTTGTAGTACTTTTGCAAAGTGGAATCTTCAGAGGTAAAGCCTTAGTCATTATATTAGACCCATTCTTTTCTGTGTGGGTTTTCTAAAGTTCTAGCTTCTTTGTTTCTAGAACATTGTGGATCCAATGATATCTAATACCAGTGCACTTGGACCTTGAATTAGAAGTGGAGTTCTTACTAAGATGGATGGGACTTTAACTATCTGAATAAAGATTACAGATTCCTACTTCAAACCAAGTTCTTACAGGAATCCTTTCATCGATTGTAACTCTTTGCTTGTCTTGATAGTGGCTATGAATTCTGCTTAAATTGTGGGTAAGGCAATACACTTTTGAAGCTTGGATTGCCATGATACTCCTCCTATGAAAGTAACTAGGTAACCTATAACATATTTCCTTGAATCCAAATCACTAGCCATGTCTGCATCTATGTGTCTGTCCAACACAAGCTTACCACTTCCCAAACATAAACTTATCTAGAGGTGCCTCGGGGGTATCTATGGATCCGCTTCAATGATGCCCAATGTTCTTTGCTTTGGTTTTAAGAAGAATCTGCTTACCACACTAACAACATGAGTGAGAGGTTTGGCCTAGTGAAACATCAAACTTCCCATGACTATTGCATAAGGCACATGCTATGTTTCTTCTTTTTCCTTTTCATTTATAGGACACAACTATGAGATTAATCTGAAATGTCCTATAAGTGGAGTGCTAACTAGTTTAGCCTTGCTCATGTTGAACCTTTCTAGAACCTTTTCAACGTACCTCTCCTAAGATGGTCAAAGCTTTCTATTTTTCCTATCTCAGAGAATCTTCATACCTAGAATTTATTTGGCCCAAATCCCTTATAGCCAATGATTTTCTTAGCTCCCCTTTTAGATTTTTAATCTTCTTTGTGTCTTGGCCAACAACCAACATGTTATCCACATATAGAGGATGATAAATCTCCATAAAAAAACATCTTACGAAAACACAGTGATCTAAGGTAGTTTGGTTCTACTTGTGGTCTGTCATAAATGATTCAAACTTCTTATACCACTATCTTGGTGCTTGATTGAGTCCATAGAGACTCTTCTTCCAAGTTACCATATAGATAATGCACATAAAGCTGCTTAACTTCTAAATTTACACATTATATAGGGATAATCATAGGTCAGGCTAGGCCTTAGCACCAATGACAAGGGCTTTAACCTAGGCTTGCACCTTGATGACCTACACCCCAAGCCTAGACTACGAGCCTAGGCCTGACCCTAGATGGACCTAGGCCAGGTTTATTTGGGACCATAACATCAAATAATACAAATTTAACTATTTAAATTTTGAAAATTAAATAACATGTAATACATGCAAAAAAAATTATGCAAGCCAAAGTGAAATTAAGTTTGGCTAGGCTTTTGGCCTACGACACCAAAAATAAATCACGTGCTTCATTTAATTGCTATGCTTGATTTGGCTTGTTTTACCTATCCTTTTATAGATTCTTGCCTTCATTCCTATTCTTAAACAATGTGGGACTTAGAACAACACTAATTAGTTAGTGCAACTATTGAGTATTTTCCTAAGTCTCACATTGCCTAAGGAATGAGAATGAAGTTCTAGCCTTCATTAATATAAGGCCTTAGGAGACCATTCTCATACTTGAATTGACTCAAGTGTTGACATGTGTCAATTCATAAATATTTATTTATATGTTAAAATAAAAGATTAAACATTTAATATGAAATAAAATATACTTGTGTATATATAATATATAAAATACAATACATATATTACATTATAAAAATATGTAAATAATATTTAAAATATGTTTTATATTATATTATGGAATGGGTTGGACCCAAGCCAATCTTGAAGTGTTAGGCCCAAGCTCGGCCCAGAGTTTTTTGGACTTGATGTGGGGCAGGTCTGCACATAGAAAACTAGGCTTGGACCAAAAAATTTGTGGGTTGGGCTGGGTCAAGCCAAGCAAAGAATGATCACCTTATTTCCATAGCAAGAACCACATGGATGGAGGACATTTTCACCATGGGCGAGAAAATTTCTTCAAAATCAACACCTTTCTTCTAGATTAAACACTTCACAACCAATCAAATAATGTGTTTGGGCTTAACAACAATTCCTTTAGCCTTAACCCTGTACACTCACCAATCTTTGAGTGCTCTCTTGTAGGAATGGCAATGACGCGGGTTCTGGAGTGAAGCACCCTTTCCTATTGGGAACATGGAATCCCTAAATTTTCCCTATCCCAAGAAAACTACTTAGCTAAAAATATATTAAATTTTAGGGGTATTTTAGAAATAGCATTATGGAAATTTGGGAGTATTTTAGAAATGTGGTTATGAGATCCTAGATTTTTTTGGAATTTGGGGAATGCAAGGGTACTTTAAAAATTAATATTAAACTTAGGAATATTTTAATAATTTACTATCGGGTTTAGGGTGGGTTTAGAGAATTATATGCAAACCCTATTGTCACCTCATTCCCAATTCAGCACAAAAATATTTTCCTCGTCCCCACTCCATCCCCATTTAAGATCAAGGAAAACCCATCCCATTCGGGGTGAGACCTCGGTTTTATGCATAAAATTTTGATCCCTACTCTCTTTCCATCAGGTAACTTTACAAGGTTGTAAGTGTTATTTTCTTGTAAGGATTTCATCTCATATTACATCATCCTTAGTCATTCCTTCTTGTTCTTGTGAGACATAGTTTCCTCATAGCTTTTTGGTTCAACTCCATCAACGAGAAGTATTTCTTAAGCTATTTGAAGGGAAGGGAGATCCATCATATGCATGGCCGAACCATGTATGGTGGCTGGGCAAAATTTCAAAATTTTCTTTTCTCCCTTTCGGGAATCGTATTCCTAGTTTTAGAAAAACTACATTTTTCAAAGATTGTTTTTGAAACAAACCAATCTAGATCTGAAATCATAGGAATGAAAGAGCAATACCTAATACGGAATCCACACATGTAGCAACTAACGTAGGTGTCCATGCCCAAAGAGGGTACCAAAACCCGCTTCCACTAAAGATGATGCGACTTGAGATGAAGCAGGTTCAACAATGCAGTCCTTCAACAAGAATTGCAATCCTTTAGCAAGGATCAAGCAAGGAATGTGAGCACAAAATTAGATATGATTTTCTAGCAAAATCAGAGGTAGAAATTGATCTCTACCAGTCCAAGAAACTAGAGATTGAATTAGGGTAGGGCGACAAGAACAGAGGGAGAGAACTGAATGCAGAAAGGTAAAGACTGAAGCAGTTTGCCCCTCTATTTATAAGCCTTAAAGATAAGCTCTCCTAATCCTATTGGGAGGAGTCTTTAACCCAAATTTTTATTTGGATATGAACTCTTAAGTGGACAAGACTTATCCTCTTATCCTCTTTCTGATCCAAACCTCCATACCCAAGTTTGCCTTAGGCCCATTAAGCTTGTAGGCTCACTTCTTTTAATTACTGGCTAACTTGGCTCTCTTTATATGATGTGGGACCCTAACATTGATCTCACAAAAGGCATATGGGTTCAGCCTAACCTCTGTTACAAGGCCTGTCCGAATTCACTGTTTTACATAGTGAACTCCTGAGTCCATCAGTATGAGCTCTTAATGGGCCCAACATTTACACTAAATGGTCTTTGAGTCCAGTCACCTTATGAAGGACTAAGGACTATGGTTCTTAAGTGAGATTAGCCCATTAGGTATAAAAGCCCTAAATGGTCTTACACTTAACCTCTCAGCCCATAATGACGAAACACTGTCCGACAAGAGATGACATCTCCCTCAGTTACAAGGTACAGTGTTGCACTCTCTGGTCGGATGGATCCCAGGAAATAAAACCTTTTGCAAATTTTTTCATAAAATAATATATATATATATATATATATATATATATATATTTCATATAAATATATACCCACTCAAGTGAATTCTCAGATTGCTCCAACATACCTAGGTTTTGACCCCCGAAGGATCTCATTGATTGGCATATCAAAGGCATCCTAATCTAACACCTAGTGAAAGACCATAATCGAGTCTAGGGGTTAGGTGTAACTTTCTAGTTTTGCCTACCAGTTTCCTTGGTCCAAGGCATAACTAGAAATTGGTCTAGGTTCAGTGTTTCAAAGAAACACACACTACATGTGCTTCAGGTCTAACCCTGGTAGCTGAGACAAACCACCCCAACCGACTTGGCAGCACATTTGCGTTAGCCTTGGTAGGATACACCTCCCCAGGTCTATCAAACGGCTGAGAACATTCTAAATTAACATGAGTTTCATAAGTGTCCAATTTAAGGGTAATTACATAGAAACATACACTGTCTAACACTATTGCGGTTGGATAGATTTTCTCAACAATTATTCAACAGGAGGTTTAGACGATGCTTGTTTCTTGGATAATGAACTATCACTTGAACTCTCATTTAGTGAATATTCAAGTTCTTACTATATTTCTCCCCCATTTCCATCATTCATCATGGGAGGAGGAGTTTGACTTAAGTCCACAAATCTTTCTTGTTCAAACCTTGACATTTCCACCTTTTCAAGGTTTTTAATAATCTGATCCTCGAAGAACACAACATCTCTACTCTAGATGGTTTTCTTGTGTATATGATCTCACAACTTGTAGCCAAAATCTTCATGACCATATCCCATGAAGACACACCGCTTGGGCTTGTTGTCAAGCTTGGATCTTTTGTCCTTGGGAATTTTTATAGATGACCTGTAGCTGAAGACTTGTAGATGGTCATAGGAAACAACCTTTTCTCTCTAAACTCTTTTAAGAACATCACAATTTAGTGGAAAATAAGGTGACAAATTGATTTAGTCCAATGCAGTCCTCATGGATTCTCCTCAAAAAGGCTTGTGTAACTTGGAGTAAGAAAGCATGCATTGCTCCTTTCAACTACGGTGTGATTCATCATCCTCTCTGCAACTCAGTTCTATTGGGGGTATTGGGAATGGTCTTCTCCGGCCTACTACAATACTCTCTACGGTAAGTACCAAATAGACCTTAGTACTTGCCACCATTATTAACCATTACACACTTCACTTTTTTGCCATTTTTTCTTTCAACACTAGCATAAATGTGCTTGAATACAATAAACACTTGATGTTTGTATTCCAAGGCATTAGTCCACACCTTACTCGAACATCAATAAATGTAACAAAGTACAAGGCACCACCAAGTGTTTACAACTCATAAAACATATAGGTTTTCAATTACATAACTTTGGCAATGGAAAACACCTCCTTCCTTGCAAAGGGTCTTAAGTCCCTTCTTGCTCATATGAGTGAGCCTCTTGTACCATATCTCTATGGAAGAATCTTCAACAAATTTCAAAATTTAGATTATGACACATAAAGGGTTTTCACCTTTTCACCTTTGGGCACTACTAGAGATCTTGTGGTGAACTTCCACTTTCTTTCACCAAAGTATCTGGAGTATCCAACATCATCAAGGCAACTAGTAAAAATGAGATTGAGGCATATTTTAAGGACATGCCTTACATTTTTCTGTAGTAGCTTGCAATCAAGGTTAGTCTTCAAAAAACATCATCTACATCGCTAATCTTTCAAACATCATTTCCCAACCTTACATAGAATCACCACTATTGTAGAAAGAGAAGATCCACCATAAGGTGACATGTAACAAAGTACCTAGTCTATCACTCATGTAGAGTCTTGGCATGTGAGTTTCACCATTCCATCACCATAGATGATAATTATCTTGTCATTAATTACAAGAGATGTGTCCTTTTCTTCTCTTTTATCTTCATCACTTCTTCTATATTGCTCTCTATTGATCTTTTTGCACTCCTTGATGTGGCTAGATTTGCCACAATGTAGTACTTAAACCCCTTCTTGGACTTAGATCTTCTTCAAGGCTTGTCTTTGTCGTTGTCATTAGATTTCCGAATTTTGCTCTTGTCTCACTTCTCAACGACAAGAGCTTCATATTGAGAGAAAGTTCCATTCTCATTTCTTCTTGTCTCTTCATTGAACATGCTATTCTTAACCATGTTCAAGGTCAACATTCCATGTTGGTTGAGTTATTGAGTGAAACCACCAAGGTTTCCTAGTTATCAAGTAGAGAACTCAAAAGTAGTTTTGCTAGAACATCATCATCAAACACTACCTTCATGCTAGACAATTCGTTCAATACGTTTTGGAACATGCTTAGATGCTTAGCAACACTACAACTACCCTTGTATTTCATGTTCACAAGCTTTCAAATCATGAAGGCCTTGTTTTGTGATGTCTTGCACTCTTATAAACTCTTTTAGCTTATTCTATAGCTTGTATGCATCAATTTCTTGCAACATGGTGGAAGACACTTTGGTCTATCTACTAACTAGTTTGCCCAACAACTTTCTTGTTCAATATCTCCCAATTGTTATTAATCTTGGCAGTCTAGGGTTTGGCAGCTTTCAGCTTGATGGAATCTCTTTACAGTGGAGGACATCTTCTATTCTTGTCTTCTAGATAGGGCTGTTCATAAGAATGTCCAACCCGACCAAACCGACCAACCCGAGTCGGTCGGGTTTTCATTAGTACTGGTCGGTTTCGGGTTGGGCAAATATATAAACTGATATATCGGGTCGGTTTTGGTTTTCTTGTGTGAAAACCAAAGCCGACCCGACCCAAACCGAATTAGTCTTCTACTAGTTCGGTAGTTCCTAGTTTGAGTAGTTTCCTACTTAACTATAACTAGTCTTCTACGAGAACTAGAAGGCCCATTAGGCAATTACAATTAGAATAGGCAATCTATCATAGTTTCTAACTTTCTATTGTCTTTTACACCAAATAGGAAACCCATCAGGCAATTACAATTAGAATTCAATTAGGTGTCCTTTTGTACAGGAGCAAAACCGAAACCGGCCCAAACCGATCCAACCCGACTCAAACCGACCAGGTCGGTTTGGCCTATCAGTGGGCCGGTTTCGGTTTCAACCTCAGGTAACCCGACCAGGTCGGGTCGTTTGGGAAAATCCCAATAAACCGACCCAACCCGACCTGTAAACACCCCTACTTCTAGACTATGTAGTTCAAAGTAGTGATCTTAAGGGCTGCAAGTCGGGCTGGGTTAGGTCGGGTTGAGGCCAACCCTATCCCAACCCTAACTTCTAAACTCCCAACCCTAGCCCTAACCAAACCCGGCCTATCCAACCCTAACCCTAATCCTAACTAAATTCCTTCAACCTAACCCAACCCAACCCAATCCAAAGTCAACTTCGGGTTGGGCCTAACTCAACCTTCTTCCCATCCCTTAAAATCTTGTAGAATTTCTTAATCTTAAGTTTTAACTCAACTTTCATTACATATATTAATCCTATGTTTTATTAGTATTTGTTTGTTGATGTTTTTATTGGTTCTATAAGTACAAAATTCAGAAAAAAGTGTTTGAAATGACTATAGTTTATTATGATGCCTTATAATAGATCTTTTATGGGCAACAAGCTATGGGTAGCAAACAACATAGAGGAGATAAAGAATAAAATATTCAGAAAACATAAAATATATATATGTTATCAAGGTTTTAGTATTTCCAATTAGGATTAGGTGAAGTAATTATCTTAAATGAAATAAATGATAATATGTGGTAAGGGCTATACAACTATAATGCATCTAAATTAAACACTTGAATGTATGATAATATATATAACATATATTTATATATGATATGTACTATAGAGTTAGATTTGGGTTTGGTCGGGTTGCTCAAGGGATCAACCCTAACCCAACCCGAAGTAAAGTCGGGTTCATAAATTTCAACCCTAACCTTAACCCAAGCATCAACCCAACCCAACCCAATACGACTATTTCAGGGTGGGTTCGGGCTAACCCGGCCCAAGTTGTAGCCTTAATTAAACATGGTGTAGGAGTTCTCTTCTCAACAGAAAATGGAGGAAACCACACACAACCAGTAATCTTTCTCTGATACTACTTCGTTGGGTGAAGGTGGGTGTGTGATTTTGGAAGCAAACAATGAAACTAATGAGATGGAGGAAACACGAGGATAACACAGATGCATCTTCTTCTTCTTCTTCTCTGTTATAGTGGGTGACCCTAGTGCTCACCTGTTTACACCGATTTCCAATGGCTAAAACAAGGTTAGTTTATCAAAAAACTACTTTTCAAATGAAGGAAAACACATAAATATATAGGTGGGAGAAACAATTCTTCTAGTGTCTTGGGAATCCTGAACGCCACAATCCCACACAGCTCCGACAATCACAACAACTAAGAAGACCAAGAGGATGAGGTCTGTAGAAGACCAAAGGTCACAGGATTTTCGAGCCACCAAGGTTGAGGCCGAGGAACGAAGGAAGCGATATGTTGGCATCGTGGGATCCACAAAATGCGACAACTGTGGGACAAGATTTTGCAAAGAACTATTGAGGAACACTAAGGACCACAAGAACCAACTGACTACGTGGTTGAGGATGCAACCTGTATTGATGTCTATAGGATTAGCACATCGGTGGTGTCCACAAACAATGATCATGTGGACCCGTCATTGCAACACCAAGTAGGAAAATATGACCAACTGTGGTTCCACAGTCCTCGGCCCCATCATGTGGTACTCATACTCAACAACTATGATGTTGCAATCCAAGCCTTGTGCCTCATGAATGTCTACCAACACCCAATCCTTGGTGATGCCATGCCCTCATGAGGGAAAACCCAACATTAATTAATAATATCAGGCGCTCCTTTGAACTTCATATACCAGGAAGTAAAATACAGGAGGTCATCTCTTAAATGGAGATAGGAGAATGTATCTGCACTTGAATTAAGCCTTGAAAGTTCCGCGATCCAAAGGGGGTGTACTTGAATGTTCTTTGAAGGTGAAGAAAACCAACCAATCCAAGTCCAAGCCTCATCCTTTGAACGAGAAGAAGAAATGATAGCCTTACACTCAAGGGCTGTGATCTCTAGCTTTCTTTTTTCTATCCAAGACCCCAAGGGTTGATAAAGTGTTGAGCTTGCCAAGAGGACTGGTAGACTCAGGGCATCCAAGAATATGCCCAAATTTCACATGGCCGATCTTGCTTGAGTTTACATAAAAGTTAATAATCCGTAGTAATAACGAGAGAAAACATATATAGCAAACTCGTTGCTGAAAATGTGAATAAAAAATTATGATTAATCCACTACATTTCTTACCTTTGTTTGTTCCCATAGAATAGAGAGTCTCTGAGGGGAGTGAGAATGGTAGGAAAGGATAGTGTTTTTAGAACTGAACCAGACCAGATAGTTAGACCAGAAAAATCGGGAAGCAGTCACTTGATTGGTTCTGTTTCGCCCCAAAACCATTTTTTTTTTCATTTTTGTCCATTATCCATTCAGACTGAATGGTTGGACCGTTCGACACAGGAATCTGTCTCCAGAATGGTTTTCTGTCCGATCAGATTTTAAAAACCTTGGGAAAAGAAACCAAGGGTGTCAGTAAAAGCAATTGCAATGGTGAATGGACACTACATCAGTTGATGAACCCATGAGTCATAGAAAACAAGAAAAATGAAAAAAAAAAAAGTTTGAGGATCTAAGCTAAGAAAATAATCTTTCCCGTTGATGGGTTTTTTCACAAAATTTGTATTTGTATTTGTATTTGGAAATTATTATAACAAACACCATTACGAACAACTCAACTACAAATTCATCTTCTTACTCCCTTCCTCACTTTCTTCCTTAAAGGCTACTGAACCCATCATCTATATACACCATGTGTATTATGACATCCCACATCCAACTTTCCTTTATTCCATTCATCCTTTTCTAAACCTCATTCTTGCTTGGAAAAAAAAAAAAACAAAAAACTCCACCCATTTGTTCTTCGACTTTGGATCTTACTTTTAGGGGGCATTTTTTTTTTTTTTGATTTTGAGATGGGGAAAAGTTGGTCAAAGGGATTTTGGTTCCCATTGACCAAGAATCCCATATTCTTTTTTCAGATTAATTTGGGAATTAGGGAAAATTTATGTTTTTGCGTATCACTTATCCGGGTAGGTGGGTAAATTACTTTCCCATCGGGGGAGAAAGTTTCCAAACACTTGAATGGGACAAAAATGCCCCTTTTAATAATGGATTTTTATGACTAAAATGACTATTTCCTTTTTTTACTTGGAAAATAAAAGAATATGGGTAAATATACTTACATAGGTAAGTGTTTCCCAAGAAAAACTTATCCAGATAATTGCATTTACCTGGGTAAATAACTTACCGAAAAGTGAACAGGGCCTTAGAATAACAAAACAATCCTTACTACATTCAATCTTTGCTGTGTTCACTAATTGGTGGTGTAGAAGAAGAGAAGAAGAAGTCGGAGAGAGAGAGAGAGAGAGAGAGAGAGAGAGAGAGAGAGAGAGAGAGAGAGAGAGAGAGTTTCACTAACCGCTGCTTTGGTTTCTGTTTGAAAGATTGAAGACGACCATCAATAGTGTTAGGGTATTTTTAGAGATTAAGGTGGTGTTCGGCACTGTGTTCATCCCATTCATCCCGTCCACGTGATGAACACCCATTCTGTTGGCTTTGGACGGGACTGGTCCACGCTATACCCCAATTTCTCATCCATGGCAAAAACTCGTGGTTAGGGCCCGTTCACACTCTATTTTTGATCTCCTACTTCACACTCTCCCTGAAATGATGAAACCCTATTGTCTATTTCACATTATAATATTTTTGTCAATTAAATATTAATTATTTTATTTAATTTTTTATTTTCTTTTAAATTTTAATGTTTTTATCAATAAAATAATATTTTTTAAATATTTAAAATATATTTATTTTAAATTTTAATTATTTTACTATTGTTTTTATACAAATTAATATTTATTGATTAATATTAATTCATTGATGCATTTTTCAATATATTTATCATATAAAATGCAAAAAATTAGATATTTATGATTAACTATGTAGATCAAGGTTTTCGAAACGCCGTTGTCCTGGACAGTTAGACCATTCGGCCCGAGAACTGTCTAGGCAAGCGGTTCCATTTTATCCCAAACCCGGTTTTTGGCCAAAACCGTTGAAAAAGTCAATAACCTGTTGATCCAAGCGATCGAACCGTCAACCTGTTCAACGGTTTTTGACCGCTTTTTATTTTTGATTATTTTTTTTTAATTTGTTTGTTAGAAGGGGCCATCTGTTCGAACTGAATGGTCAAACCGTCGACCCAGAAACCAGTAGCGAGAACGGTTCCGTTTTCGGGTCATTTTTTAAAACATTGGTGTAGATCATTTATAAATGTATATGAGATACATGGAATCAAAAAATATGGTGTGGACTGGTCCACACCACGCCTACAAAACGCCATTGTGGGTGTGGACTGGTCCAGCCCACAAAATTTGTCTACAATTCAGAACAATTATAGACTATGGTGTGGTATGGATTGGTCCCTACCACAGGGTGTGATCCACACTATAGAACACCCCCTAAAAAGTTATGGGACCACATCCTTTCACCATTTTATGAGTACATGTCAAACATTCATCAAAATTCAATTGATGTGATGAGTGTACTGATGGGTCGAATATTGATCCAATGAAACGCGTACATGCCCAACATTCATCAAAATTTAGTTGATGTGATATTTTATATTTTTTCAAAACACCCCATGTTCTAGCTTGCTTCAATGGGGACGCACAATGCAGCAATTGTGAACACTGTTTTTGAATGATCGTTGATTGAGACGGTTGGACCATTCGGCTTAGGAATTGTTTAGGCAATTGATTCCGTTTTATCCTAAACTCAGCCCTTGACCAAAATTGTTGAATTAGTCAGTGACCCATTGATCCGGGCGATTGAACCGTCAATCTATTTGACCAATTTAATGGTTTTTGATCGTTTTTTTATTTTAATTATTTTTTTACTTTTTTAGTTGGAATGGGCCATCCATTCGAATCGAATGATCAAACCATCAACCTGAAAACCAGTTGCCAAAACGGTTTTAGTTCTAAATCAGTTTTTATAACCTTCATTGTGAACCCGTTGTCCATGATCATATTAACAAAGTTGTAAGTTTGGATCTAGTTCCAACAACCAACCCCAATAATAAAAAATTTCCCTGCAGTGGCCTTTAGGCTATGTTTGATTTGAAGGAAAAGGTAGGGAAAGGAAAGGAAAGATATGGAAACCTTTACAACCCTTGAATTGGTTTCCTGTCTTTCCCTTCTTTTTCCTTCAAACCAAATATAGCCTTAGTGTTGCATAAGCTGAAAATACCCCGAGAGCTGATAAGCCTTGTTTTGTGAAAATTTGGAAAGCCAAACAAAGGCTTACGTATAAGAGTTAGAAAAAAAAAAAAAACATTAATTTTCTAGTGAAGCTACAATTGGTGACTTCTCAGAAGTGGGTATACCAATGGAACTCATATATTGATCAGTCACTGCACAAGTTCTCCCAAACGGGCTCTTACATAATGGCAGTTGGAATCAGTTGCTGGTACCCTGTGTTGGGAGTGGGACCAGCAGATTCGGACTTCAAAGTTGTAGCTGTGAAGGGTGTGGTTCGTGTGCCGCTATTTCAGCTCAATTCTCAAAAAGTCAAAAGTCAAAATTCAAAACTAGGAGTCACTCTCAGAGAATGTGTGAAATTGGCTATGGAGAAAAACTTGAACAAAAATTATCCTGACGTGGTGCATGAGTTCAAATCATCCCCACGAGATTGACTCTCATAATGTCCCACGCACATCTTTGCCGTGTATTGAGAACATCTTCTCATCATAATATTATTGGGGGCAATCTTGTGGGGGCTGATTTGATTTCTTAGTTGTGTCCCTTTCGCGTGGATATATTTCAGGCCTGCATGTAGATTAGATCAGAGGTTGGCTGGTTTGAGCACTTGGGCATCAATGTGACCGCTGCATTTCAGTTTTTCCGCTTTGGTTTGCTATCTTCTTTGATTGGCTCATAAAAGTCAAGTCTTTTAAGCTGAAATTTGATTTCCCATTTATGGTCAAATCTTATGCCAAGAATTCTTTTTCAGCTTAATTAATACAAATCTCTCTTTCTTCTCTTTAAGGAACCCAAATCACAAAAAACACAGTCTCCTTCCGCCTCCCTCCGAATCTCTGACCCTCCTCTTATAAGGACGCATTACTGCTCACTCAGAGTTATCATTTCCTGAGCAGAGAAAGTACAGAGAGAATGAAACCCATATCAAAGTTCCCTCGTTGGTTGGCGTTTGTCTGCTTATTCCACCTGGTGGATATATCTGAAGCCCAACTTACTCCGGACCCAAATGAAGGTACCTTTCTGCAATTCTCCTTCTCTTTCTGAGGGTGCGTTTGGTTTGAAAGAGAACAAGAGAGAAACAGAAAGTTGAGAGAGGAGGTTCTCTCTTATTTCCTTTCAAACCAAATACTGCCTAAGAGATTATATCCGAGAGTTTATATCAGAACCATTATTTCTAGGTTATTGTTTTCTATGTTCAATCTTCACCAATCAGCGGGGAAGGTTTTAGATTCTAAATGAAAGGGTTGGAAGTGGAGTTTCAGCCAAAACCCCTTGTCAACAACCTTTGAATCTAACCATTTTTTTCTCCAACGTGAATTGTTTTCCTTTTTTTGTTATGGATTTGAAAATAAATCAAAATCATCTGGTTTAGATGTGCTTTGACGGTGTATATGGTTTTTAGCTTAATTAACCGGAAATTTCATGATTGAACAAAAGCACATTGAGGTTTCCGGGTTCTTCATCAATCATAACTTCTAGGCTTTCAGTGTACTGCCAAGCTGCCGCATGAAAGCCCTCCCAAATAGGCACTACATCTCCAGGTCAGAAGTTTAGGTCACTTTCATGTATATCGGCCTCTTTTTGTCTTTGGGTCTTATTTCTCTCGCTCTAGACTATAAGATTAAGTCCACACAGTATGTGGGTTAGCCTGCATGCTTGATCCAGGCCGACATACATAGGGATGCCAATTTCTATCCTGGCAATTATCCGTCCTTACCCTCTTCAACAGGGCAGTTTTTTTATTTAAATGATAGGTTTGGGGGTGGGTTTTGGGATTCTATAACCCGTACGGGTATGGATAGGGTATGGTATTAGGCTAAATACGATCCTCTCCCACCCGTATATTGTTGGAAAGTATACAAATTTTATATAGTAAGTGCTAAATTTAATAATATTTTGAATTTTATGTGAAGGATAATCACTACTTTATGTATTTTTTATATGTCTTAATCAAATAATTAGAAATCTTGATGTTTATATATTATTTGAATTATTTATTACTTATATCTGACAATAAATAATAGAAAATTAGATGCAGGTTTTAAACCCAACCCGCCCCTACCCTTGAATGTGAGGAGGGTAGGGTTGGAGAGGGTTTTGCACTTGTATGTGCGGAAAGGGTTTGGATTCTAAAAATCCAACTTGCGACGGGTTTTGGGGCGGGTATGGATTGAGATGTTTAGGGAGGTGGGTAGGGTCTAGAATTTACAAAACCCTCCCCAAACCCGCCTTGTTGCCATCCCTAGACATACGCACAGGGCAAAGCTTAGGGCTGTCAGTGGGTCGGGTCCAACCTGATGGACCCAAACCAATTGAGTTGGTTCTGGTTCCAGGAATTGGAACCGATGGATAGGTTCCAGGTCTTGATGTAGTGTTACGATTATTATTGGTTCTGAACTGGCTCCACCCAACCTCGAACTGATTTAGATTTGACTCGAGCTATATATATTAAATGTATATAATTAATTAATTAATTATAATTGAGTCCTCCAGATCAAACCCAATTATCCCAAGAACCGATCGATTTAGTTTCGGATCTAAAAATTATAGACCCTATTGGGTTTGATTCGGTTTCGAATTTTCAATATTTTCATGTTGAATCGGTTTCGGTTCTAGCTAGTCTTGGCCCAGACCCGACCCATTTACCCAGTGATGTTTGAAAAGAAGAAAAAAAAACCGAATTATATGCATTATTTGAGTCTATTTTTCCATATTGAACCCCGTAAGGTTAAAAGAAAATATAAGAGGGTAGGGTCAATTTGAACATTTTATTTAAACTATTAGACTGATTGACTTTTTTAAACTAATTGTACTATAATTTAGGCCATTGATAATATAAAAAACTGACATTTTTAAATGCGAAATGAACAGCAGGGGTAAAGGCTCTTTTAATCATTACATGGCAATTAAAAGATAATTAAAAGAAGAGAAACAAAAGATTAAAAAAAACCCTAAATTGTGTTTTCCCTCTCTAAGGTAGTATCATTTATTTTTGAAAGCAAAGTAGTGTCATTTTTTAGGTTATTGTATAATCCCACTAAAAATTTCCTGGCTACGCCACGAATCAACTTTGTAACTATCATCTAATCATCGAGCCCAGGCCCGGCTCAGCCTGGCCCAAGATCATTCCTAACCCAAAGCGTTTGATGTACTTGATGAGGTTGCGTTAGCTTTGTATTAGAACGTCATTGGCAATATAAAATCTCGAGCCTACCTCAGAAAATCAGAAATCCTAAGGCTATGTTTGGTTTTAAGGAAATGGAAGGGAAATGTAAAAAAGCCTAGGTTTGTAAATGTTTCTTCATGTTCCCTTCCTTTTCCTACTTTTGAGTCTAAGAGAAAACAAAAGTTTGGGAGAAATTCGGGATGGGACGAAATGTATATGTGCTTTACATTATTTTGATTTTTTTGGGAAAATTCTTGATCAGTATCTTATAATTTGGCTCGAGTGATAATTTGGTCCCCGAATTTTAAAACGCGACAATTCAGTACCTAAACTTTTAAAATGTGATAATCCAGTACTTACCGTTAATTAGTCGTTAAGTGACATTTAAAAAGTCAAAAATACCTTAAGAATACAATGTAATTCTCTTTATCAACCATCCAAACATTGACAATAAAATGAACAGTTCAAATTCTAGATTCTTCTAAACAATCACCAACTTTTTTGAATAGAAGAGGCTAGAATTTGGGATTGTTCAGTTTTTTGTCAATGTTTGGATGGTTGATAAAGAGAATTAGATATCATTCGAAGGGCATTTTTGATTTTTCAAATGTCACTTAATGGCTGATTAACGGACTGGTTAACGATAGATACTGGATTGTCACATTTTAAAAGTTTGGGTACTAGATTGTCGCATTTTAAAGTTTGGAGACCAAATTATTACTCGAGCCAATATACAGGATATTGATTGAGAATTTTCCCTTTCTTTTATTCAGATCGCAAAAGAGCTTTCTATTTTGCCTTTAAGTGGATTGAGTTAAATGGATCGGATGGATAACGTTTGATCCATTTGTAGTCCTAGCTTTTAAGCTTTTTATTTGGTACAGTCTGTTTCTGTATACTCAGCAACTAGCACGGGGCCCTACTTCGCACGGGCTAATGATAGGATAATGATCTATTGAAAATAAATACTTGGAATTGGTATTGCAAAAAGCTAGAAAATACATGCTTTATATTGAAATAAGACAAGAGACGTAAGAAATCAAAATGACAATGCATTGGTGTTTATCCTATAATAATTAAGCAAAGGAATATTATATTCCCTTCTATTACAATCTGATAAGAATAAAATTTGTCATATGTTTATCTCTCAATATTCAGTATTTTACACTTAATTGGTATCTAATTGGACTCATTACTCTTGTATTTCGATTCAGGGCAAGCAAGAAGGCGATTGGAAGAAAACAAGGCTAATCGGATGTTTTTGCACAGTTTCGGCACCGATCAGTGATATGGGCATAACTCTCAATTCCGGATTCCGATTTGGATATTTCAAGAAGCACTGGAAAGATAAGGAAAAAACCCACAACTTTTATGTTTTGTGTTTTGGCAGAATCGGTCCGCATCGAAGACGAATTTGGGCCCAAAGTCAGAGCAATTTCGCAGCAAGGCCTATTTCACAAGCTGAAGCCCATTTCGTAGAGAGTCTTGAAGCAAGCCCGAATTGTTAAAGAAGCCCAATTCGAAATCAAGATCCAAGAGTCCCATTAGAATAGAAGTTGAATGTAATCTCAATAAAAGAGTTTTATCAGATTTAAATTCTCAAATTGTAATCCTATAAAGATAAGAGATAAGAGTTAGATATGATAAGTTCAAATTAGATTAGGACTTTCCAGTTTGAGGATAATCTCCTTAAGGGAGTTGGAGAGCAGCCCTCTCCCCAAATCTATATAAAGGGGGGGCGGACCAGCACCCAAGGCATCAATTCCTCCAGGAGAGCTTCAGTCTTTAGAGAGGGAAATCAGCAACCAAGGAGGAAGAAGCAAGAGTTCGCCCCCTTTCTCATCTAGAAGCTGTGTTTTCATCATGAAGTGTCTGTAAGTTTTTATTTCTGGTTGAAGGGTTAGGGAAGCCTTGATTTTTTAAGCATTGTGAGATCTAATTGATTTTTATTTCAGTTCATTGTTTAAGGGTATTCATATGTTTTCTGTGAATTAACTGTGAGGATTATTTTTGTTGATTAAGCAAGAAGGGCCCCTTGCTCATTCAATGGAAATAATCCATGGCCGATTGAACCTCCAGTTTCGTATATGATTGGTGGGTTCGATCATGGTGGCCACTAACATAAATTGATTGCAAAAAAGTTTTCGATCTATGTTAGTAAAATATATGATCTGGTTTAAACGATCCAAGCTTATGAGATCGTTGACCAGAATTGGGTCTCTCCCCTCTTAATGCTATTAATAGGTTAAATTCTAAGAGCTTGTTTGGGACTGCCTATTAATAAGGGAAGCAATCAAAGAGCTTGTTTAGGACTGCCTATTAATAAGGGAAGCAATCAAAGAGCTTGTTTTGGTTGTCGAATAATAAGAGTAGAGGCTGGCTGTTAGAGCTTGTTAATAGCTATAACCAATTTATTCATAAGCATATGAATCTATCTTTGCATCAAGGATCAATGCTATGAATCAAAGCTGAACTTGTCCCTTCAACCGGAAGCCATCTCCCATCGATTTAATCTTTGTTTTCTGTTATTTTCTGCTATTTTCTTATTTTCGTTAGCTTTACAACCCCCCTTAATCCATCTACTTGGAAATAAATCCACCCAATCCTTGTGGAGAACGACCTTGCTCATCACTATCTGCAAATTATGAACCTAGAGCAAGACTATTTATCTTTGGTTGGGTTCGGCACCCACCAAATTTTGGCGCCGTTGCCGGGGATTGGTGTCCTAAGTAGGTTTATTTCCTTTTGTTTGGTTTATGCCTCGCTCTTCTCATGCAGGTGAACTCCACCACGACCCTGAGATCGAGAACACAGTTCGCCGCTTGAGGAAAGAAGCCAAGCAACGCCGCAACCAATCAGCATCACTCCCCACTTCCGGAGTGAAGTCGGCTGCAGAAATCGTTGAGCCATCCAACCATTCTGAAGAAGAATTCATGGCCAACAACGAAGAAAGAACCCTTAGAGAGCTAGCTGCACCGGATCTGCACCAACAACCTCTCTACATCGAATATGCAGATCTAACGGTACCCTTTGAACTTAAATCAGGTCTTATACACTTACTCCCTACTTTTCGTGGACTTACAGGCGAAGACCCTCACAAGCACCTAAAAGAATTCCACGTAGTATGCTCAAGCATGAAGCCTCAAGGTGTTACCGAGGAACAGATCAAACTACGTGCCTTTCCTTTCTCACTAGCTGATAAGGCTAAGGATTGGCTGTACTACCTACCCTCTGGTTCCATCATCACGTGGAATGATATGAAAAGGCAATTCCTTGAGAAGTTCTTCCCTGCTTCCCGAGCGGCTAACATCAGAAAGGAGATCTGTGGCATAAGACAATTAAGTGGGGAAACTCTCTACGAATACTGGGAGAGATTCAAGCAACTATGCGCCGGCTGTCCGCAACATCAAATTCCAGACCAGCTCCTTATCCAATATTTTTATGAAGGGTTACTACCAATGGATAGGAGTATGATCGATGCAGCAAGCGGAGGAGTGTTGGTGAACAAAACTCCTACACAAGCAAGAGAGTTGATCTCAAATATGGCAGCCAACTCTCAACAGTTCGGCTATAGGCTCAACCCTTCAACAACTCATGCTAACGAGGTAAACATCTCCTCCCTAGAACAGAAAATTGCAAGCCTGACCTCTCTTGTCTGTCAAATGGCCACAGGTAATACACAAACGGTGAAGGCTTGCGGGATTTGCTCAACTCCGGGACATCCAACTGACATGTGCCCTACGCTTCAAGATGAACCTTACGAACAAGCTAATGCTGTTGGAGGATTCCCGCAAAAGAGATACGATCCCTACTCGAACACCTACAATGTAGGATGGAGGGATCATCCCAACCTTAACTATGGAACCAAGTCCTTCGGCTTCCAACATCAGCATCAAGCTAGGCCGCTGGTTCCACCATATTCATCCTCTTCCAATCCAGGTATGTCTCTCGATGAAATTGTCAAAGCCCTTGCAACTAATACTCAACAATTTCAACAGGAGACGAGGACAAGCATTCGAAACTTGGAGAATCAGGTCAGCCAGTTAGAAACGGCTATAAGTCGAATGGAATCCCAATCATCAGGGAGGCTACCTTCCCAGACCACGACCAACCCGAAACAAAATGCTAGCGCTATCACATTGAGAAGCGGGAAGGAGCTGAATGAACCCAATCAAGAAACACCCAAGGATACAACCAAAAAGGAGACACCATCTCCCCAAACGGATTCAAGCGGAAAGCCACCCCAAGCCATAGTCATCGCTCCACCTTTTCCTAGCCGATTCATGAGATCCAAGAAGGAGGAGCAAGACAAGGACATTCTCGAGACAATCCGCAAAGTTGAGGTAAACATCCCCCTCCTTGATGCAATTAAGCAAGTACCCCGCTATGCCAAATTCCTCAAGGAGCTGTGCACTACTAAGAGAAGGCTGAAAGGCGATGAGAAAGTCTATATAGGAGAAAATGTTTCAGCCATTCTCCAGAAAAGACTACCCCCTAAATGCAAGGATCCAGGTATGTTCACCATTCCCTGTAAAATAGGAAATGTCCAGATCGAAAAAGCTATGCTAGACCTAGGAGCTTCGATAAATGTCATGCCCCATTCTATTTACACAACCATGAATCTCGGACCATTAAAAGAAACGGGCGTGATCTTACAGCTTGCTGATCGATCTACTACATACCCGAAGGGAGTCTTGGAGGACGTTCTAGTCCAAGTTAATAATTTGGTCTTTCCTGCCGATTTTTATGTGATCGACATGGAAGAAGATAATTCTTCCAACTCGACTCCAATTTTTCTTGGAAGACCATTCCCTGTAAAATAGGAAATGTCCAGATCAAAAAAGCTATGCTAGACCTAGGAGCTTCGATAAATGTCATGCCCCATTCTATTTACACAACCATGAATCTCCGACCATTAAAAGAAACGGGCATGATCTTACAGTTTGCTAATCGATCTACTGCATACTCGAAGGGAGTCTTGGAGGACGTTCTAGTCCAAGTTAATAATTTGGTCTTTCCTGCCGATTTTTATGTGATCGACACGGAAGAAGATAATTCTTCCAACTCGACTCTAATTTTTCTGGGAAGACCCTTTCTTAAGACGTCCAAAACAAAAATCGATGTGCATAAGGGGACACTTACCATGGAATTCGATGGTGAAATTATTAAATTTAATATCTATGATGCCATGAGATACCCTAATGATGCGCATTCCATTTTTTCTATGGACGTTATTGACTCTTTAGTGCAGCAAACTTTTGAGCTAGATGATGAAGACACACTGAGAGTTGCACTTAACAATGGGCCTGATCAACTGCAACGAGCAGAGCAGAAGTTTATGCTGAATTCGGAACTGCAAACTTTGACTTCTGAACTGAACTCTTTTAAATTTGCTCATAATTCTGCTTTCATTAGTTTGCCTCCGGCTCACACAAAACTCTTCCCATCTATTGTGCCGGCCTCTATACCAGATTTGAACCCACCCATGATGGATGAGAGGGGAAAACATAGGAAGTTGCAACTACAAGACCTGGAGGATCTGGCTTATGATTAAAACCAGGGAAGTTTGTTCTTTTCTTGTTTTTGCATTTATCATTTAGTAATTTCCACCTTTTATTAAGTTTTAAGTGTGGGGGGGGGGGGAGTACAGGCTTTAACCGTTTTATTTCAGTACGAAAAAAAAAGAAAAAAAAAACACTAAACTCTTTCGAAATCAATTGAAACAATATTTTGGGAAAATTCTTGTGGACCTAGTAATGAGGTACAATTAAGGAGTACATGACCTTTCTGAAGCCATTCCCTTTTAAGCTAGTCCTAAATTCAGGTTACAGTAAACATGGCAAATACTTTACCATTGCTACAATTGGTAGGATGGAGCATAAAATGTACCTACCATCCAAGTAATTCGATGGTAGGATGGAGCATAAAATGCACCTACCAGCCAAGTCATCTGATAGTAGGACGGAGCATAAAATGCACCTACTAGCTAGTAATTCAAACAGTAGGATGGAGCATAAAATGCACCTACTGACCAAGTAATCCAAAAGTGAGATGAAGCATAAAATGCACTCGCTTCTTTAGAAGAGAGAAAAAGAAAATAAAAAGAGAGAGAAGATAAAAAGGTTTTCCCTGATTTACTACCTAGTTTGCAGTAGCAAAAATTGGATTGACTGATGAATGAGTCGTGTATGACTCGGTTGTGTTGATTTAACGATTCACAAAAATTAACCTAGAATATTTGTAGAGAAAGACGAAGGAGAGTTGAGTTTAAAAATTGGCAGGATAGCTAGTTTGTTCTTATTCTATTTTTACTTGAATTTTGACTTGCCCGAGGACGGGCAATGTTTAAGTGTGTGGGAATTTGATAAGAATAAAATTTATCATATGTTTATCCCTCAATATTCAGTATTTTACACTTAATTGGTACCTAATTGGACTCATTACTCTTGTATTTCGATTCAGGACAAGCAAGAAGGCGATTGGAAGAAAACAAGGCTAATCGGATGTTTTTGCACAGTTTCGGCACCGATCAGTGATATGGGCATAACTCTCAATTCCGGACTCCGATTTGGATATTTCAAGAAGCACTGAAAAGATAAGGAAAAGGCCCACAACTTTTATGTTTTGGGTTTTGGCAGAATCGGTCCGCATCGAAGACGAATTCGGGCCCAAAGTTAGAGCAATTTCGCAGCAAGGCCCATTTCACAAGCTGAAGCCCATTTCACAGAGAGTCTTGAAGCAAGCCCGAATTGTTAAAGAAGCCCAGTTCGAATTCAAGATCCAAGAGTCCCATTAGAATAGAAGTTAAATGTAATCTCAATAAAAGAGTTTTATCAGATTTAAATTCTCAAATTGTAATCCTATAAAGATAAGAGATAGGAGTTAGATATGATAAGTTCAAATTAGACTAGGACTTTCTAGTTTGAGGATAATCTCCTTAAGGAAGTTGGAGAGCAGCCCTCTCCCCAAATCTATATAAAGGGGGGGCGGACCAGCACCCAAGGCATCAATTCCTCCAGGAGAGCTTCAGTCTTCAGAGAGGGAAATCAGCAACAAAGGAGGAAGAAGCAAGAGTTCGCCCCCTTTCTCATCTAGAAGCTGTGTTTTCATCATGAAGTGTCTGTCAGTTTTTATTTCTGGTTGAAGGGTTAGGGAAGCCTTGATTTTGTAAGCATTGTGAGATCTAATTGATTTTTATTTCAGTTCATTGTTTAAGGGTATTCATATATTTTCTGTGAATTAACTGTGAGACTGCCTATTAATAAGGGAAGCAATCAAAGAGCTTGTTTTGGTTGTCGAATAATAAGAGTAGAGGCTGGCTGTTAGAGCTTGTTAATAGATATAACCAATTTATTCATAAGCATATGAATCTATCTTTGCATCGAGGATCAATGCTACAAATCAAAGCTGAACTTGTCCCTTCAACCGGAAGCCATCTCCCATCGATTTAATCTTTGTTTTCTGTTATTTTCTGCTATTTTCTTATTTTCGTTAGCTTTACAACCCCCCTTAATCCATCTACTTGGAAATAAATCCACCCAATCCCTGTGGAGAACGACCTTGCTCATCACTATCTGCAAATTATGAACCTAGAGCAAGACTATTTATCTTTGGTTGGGTTCGGCACCCACCACCATCACATAGTTCAAAGTATCGATACGATACGAGTTTTGGTCGTATTGTATCGGTACTTAGAAATGGCTGATACATACTTTTTTTTTAGTTTAGTTTTTTGAGAAGCTTATAAGATATTTTTTATTATTAAAAAAAATAGGGGGTCCGAAATGCCACCGTATCTTTTTCAAAAGATACAATACGATATGCCCCATATCGGGCATATCGTATCGATACTTTGAACCATGCAATCACCCTAAAATGTATGCAACTTTGTATAATTGAAGTCTTCTACCCTTGAACCTTCACAAAAAAGAATGGCATGTAGAACTGAACCCATTTTTGTTTCATATCTATACAAACCATGCCACACTGCAGCTATCACAAAATTAGCTGAATTAGTAAAAACATAAAATCCAAGGAAAGCAAAACTCTAATAGAAGAAACTTTTCAGTAAAAATAAAGGACCCATCTATTATCTCTTCGAATAAAAGTTTAGCAAGTAAATTCTACTCTTTTTTTGTTACTTCTCCCTACATTCTACTTTGAGTTTCACTTGTTTCCTCAAGTAGTCTGATTCGGGTTGTGTAACAGTGGCCTCATAACTCCTAATAGAAATTGAGTCTCCATCAGCTAGGACCTGCTTAAATTTGAATTGTATTGATATTGTAGAACTACACTAAGTAATTCAAAAACTACAATGGAAAAGAGTGTGACAACCTTATCCAAGTACCACCTGTGTCTAATTGATCTGGAATCACACTAAGAAAACTCAATGTGTGTTCTTATTTAAAAATTTTCTCCGATTGATAATTCAAAAATTACAATGTAAAAGTCAGAAAAGAACAATGAAGATAAGTAACCGAATAATGCCAAGCTTTACTATTTTAAACACAAGTAAACGATAGAATAATTCCTTCATGTCATTCTAAGGATTAATCACAACCGTCACTCCATTTATGACATCTTTTACAAAATCAGACTTTTTTTTTGGTTAGAGCACAAAATCAGATTCACTGCTTCCAGATTCCTCCACTGTTTCTATCTTCCTGCCAGATAATTTACTTCTAAAATTCAAACTCAAACAAAAGTTTGAGGACATTACTTCTGAAAGTGCACCTTTGTTTCTCTTTTTTCTCTTTTCAACTTAGTCGTTTTCAATGGCTTCATACTCTTTCTCCTTCATGCCCTTGTTTGAAGGATGGGTTTGAATTTCTGATGTATCTTTTGCACTCAAAATCTAAAATGCAAAACAAATTATGATAGACTCAAAGAAAAAACTGAGAATAAAATACACAAATTAAGTAATAAAATTGGAAAAATTGCAATCTCATTATATGGGATTGATTGCCTCTTGGAAGCAGTTTGACTTTGCCTGCCCACCATAGAATTTTTGTCCTTATCTACTTATATAAAAAAGAGAGTTGGACCAAGTTTATAAGTTTCTAAGTCTACAATACTGATCAATCCAAGCACTCCTGTGAATTTTGATGAAATCCATCTAATTGATCACCTCTTTTATGATACCGGTTGATTGGTTGTAAGTTTTTTTCTGGTATCATGTCTTTTAGGTTTCAACTATTATAGTTGAACCCTTTTTTGATTCCTTAGCCTCATGGAAACCCAAATTATCCTAGGTTTTACTTTTCATATTTTTCTTGTTTCCATTGTTCTACTTCTGTTTTCAATAATATTTTTATTCCCTTGTCTGGTGTTTCTTTACATTGGATACACTATATGAAAAAGGCATAGATCCTATTTCAGTACTAAATATCAAGCAACCATAGGGAAATAAAGGAACCATACAAACTAAAGGAAAAAGGCATACACTAAAAACATAGGCCTTGGTGTTTAAACAAAGGAAAGAACCAATGTTATAGACCACCCATCGCCACCGCCACCGCCAGTGTTATAGAAAAACCCCATCGCCACCGCCAATCATAGCAAAAAAACGGAGAGAAACGAAGAGAGGCAATGTGAAGATAGAGGGAGAAGATGGGGAGGGTGGAAAGAAGCATCTCGAAAAAGAAATGGAAGAAGTAATTCGAGAGAAGTCTAGACATGTGTGTGTCATGCACTGAATCACACCATTCTTTGAGCTTTCATTTACACGCACGAGCTGCTTGCATGGTGACAGTCAATCTACTCGTACAAGTAGATTTCATTTACTGAACAGAGAGTACATTCATTCCGTAATTATATATATATATATAGCAATTTGGGCAGGCTGTGCCGGTACATTCAAGCTTAACCTAACATAGCCTGGGTTGGATTTGGAGCAGGTCAGGTGGATTGGTCAGTTTTTTAAAGAATTTATGATTATATTATTGCACAATCATTTTTTATTTGGCTTTAGAGCTTAATAAAGAAAAATGAATTAAAAATGTGTATAAATTTCACAAACGTATACATATATATATATATATATATATATAACACTACTTTAAAAAGCATGAATAGCTTCAGAAATATTTCTGGAATTTTTTTGGACAAAATTTACCCTTCCATATTTAAATTTATTGATAAAAAATGAGGGCACAAGGGTAATCAATTGTTAATATTAAATGAGTTGAAAAAATACAATCATGAGATATTTAATGCATTCAATTTCTTCTCATTAAATCCAACACTTAAGGTATTAATTTGCATTCATTTTCATTGAATCATATATTTAAGGCGTTTTTATTTCTTCTCATCATTAAATTCTATTAATTAAATCCATACATAATAAATTAATAATTTCAATAACATAAAAACATACTTTTAAAATCTACTTGAAAAAAATAGTATTTTCATCTAGGTAGTGGTAAGATATTAAACCATTTTGGGTCAAATGGGTCAATCCATGTTGTCACAATTAAATAATAAAATGCAAAAAATAATTAAAAAAATTGGAAACATTTTTAACATCATATACTATTTTCCTATTCTCTCTCATTAAATTTCATATTAAGGTATATTCTCTTATTAAATCTACAAAATTGATTTTAATATTAGAAAAAATACTTTGAAAAATAATTTGAAAACAAAACTATTTTCTTCCCTTCCAATGGTGGGTAAGCAATTCATCCATTTTGGGTCAAATGGGTTAATAAATAATGTCATAATTAAATAATAAAAATTAAAATATATAAAATATGTAATACATAAAATAAATGAACATATCTCTAATATTATACATTCATTATACTAAATAAAAATACATATAAAATGCAAGAAGTAATTTTATTAACGATAAAAATAGAATGCAAAAGTTAAAATCAACATATAAATGAAATGATGTCATAGTCAAATAACACATTTTTTAAATAGAAAATATAAATAATAACAAAAAAAAATGGAAAATATTTGGGCACATATCTAATGTTATATATTCATAAAAATAAATATTGGGTACATCTCTAATATTATATATTCATTATCAATGATTGAAATGATAATTAAATATTATTTCATATTATTTTTCTAAAAATCATATTATTTTCCATATGATTTTCCATAATTAAATGATAATTAAATATTGGGTACATCTCTAATATTATATATTTGGGCACATATCTAATGTCAACCTAGAAATCGTATTATTTTCCTTTTTGAGTTGTGGGTTAGTGGTTTGGGTCAAATTGATTAACTGATGATATGATAATTAAATAATAAATATTTAAAAAATAAAAAGTACAAGTAGGGTGTAAATGGATCGAATTTGAATCAGATTAGGCATTATCTGAATTCGAATCCGATTAGAAAATCCGATATTCGACGGATATTGAAAATTAATATCCGAATTCGAATTCGATTAAATATTCAAATATTCGATTTGATTCGAATTTGATTAATTAATTATTTTAGATAACTTATAAATATATAAAATAAATAGTTTATTGATATAAAGTATATAAATATATAAATTATATAAAATATTTTATATATTATATATAAGAATTAAATAATCGGTCGTATTCGGATATTTATCGAATCGAATCAGGTCATATCCGAATTTGACCGATTAGATATTCGAATTATCTAATTTTGATTCGATTATGTCGAATATCGAATTCAAAATCGGATTTTCGAATATCGTTTACACCCCTAATCAAAAGAATATATTAAAATTTATATATTAATTATGTCAAACAAAAATTAAGTATGATAAGTAAAAATTATTTATATAATGTAGATGATATATAATTTAAAACAAATATGGACGTAAAGCTATTTTCTTATTTAGATGGTGGACCAATGATCCAACTTTTCAAAGAAACTCATGATGTCATATTTGAATAATAAATATTTTAAAAAAGATAAAACACAAACATTTAAAACGTACAAAATTCTATTGCATTTGGGAACATTTATAATGTTACATATTAATCATAATAAATAAAAATAATTGTTAAAAATAAAATTTATTTTTATTTATGACAAAAATGAAGTACAGAATTTAATAATAAAATAATAATAATAATAATAATAATAATAATAATAATAATAATAATAATAATAATAATAATAATAATAATAATTGTAATATAAAATTTCCACATGCAATGCACGTGTACTAGGGTTGTTCATAACAAGACCCAAACCGACCAACTCGGTCCGATCCAACCCTAGTCGGTTGGTTTTTCTTCAACACCAGTTGGTTTTGGGTTACAAAAAAACATAAACCGATGGTTCGGTTCGGTTTCAGTTTTCAAGTGTGAAAAACAAAACCGAACCGATCCAAACCGACTTAGGTATATATATATATATATATATATATATATTATATAATATATTTCAGATATATTATATATATATCTGATATATTTCAGTTTTAGCATATATTTCAGATATATATTTGTGGATATATATATATATATATATATATATATATATATATATATATGTATGTATGTATGTATTTCAACTTTATTTCGGAAATATAAATATTATATATAAAATTTCAGCTTTAATTCATCAAATCATTTTTAATTTCCAGGCGTCCAGCCTTCGCTTCTTAAACTTGAATCCTTTACCGTTCACACCGAGAGAATCATTCACAAAACCGACCCAAACCGACCAGGTCGGTTTTACTTAGTACAGGGTTGCTTTCGGTTTCAATTCTAGGTAAACCGATTAGGTCGGTTCGGTTGGAAAAATGCCAGTAAACCGACCCAACCCGACCCATGAACAGCCCTAACGTGCACACTTACTACAAGCATTTTAGCTTATTTTTAATCATATTGTTATTTTTGTTCATTTTCAATTTTTATCTTAATTATGATATATCTAAAATTCAAGTAATTAATATGAAAAAAAATTCTCACGTGCAATGCACATGCTTTATTACTAGTACATATATAAGGGTGTAACTTGAGCGGGTCAAGGCTGGGTTTAGTCAAAGTTTCAATGGGCTTGACCCTAAGCTAAAATAAAAAAAAAATGTAAAATGTTAATTTGGGCCAACCCAGGTTGCATATATGTGTATATTTGTTTGAGTAGGTTCAAGTCGGGCTACATGAGGCCTGTTTCGACTTGTGCTTGAGCTACACAAGGAACAAAATTATTCTTCCATCAAGGTCATGGGTAATAAATTCAACCATTCGACTCAAATGTGTCAATTCATATTGATATAGTTAACTAAAAAATTATTTTAAATATAAATGAATAAAAAAATTATAAAAGTAAAAAAAATGTAGAAATTTTTTTATGCATCTGCAATATTTGCTATGAATCATATTAAACAAATAAGTTTGATAAACAACAACTGTTTTTATTGATGAGAGATGAAATACAAAATTTCAAACCAACCCAAAAATGAAATTATTTTCCTATTAGGTGGTGGGTAAACAATTCAATGATGAAATGTGTAAATAATTGATATCTTAATTGAATAATAAAAATAAGATATATAGGCTCAGTTTGGAAAGAGTACAAATACAAATATGTAGAGTACAAATACTTACAAAATAATACAAAATACATGGTTTTGCGCTCTACATATTTGTATTTGTACACCTTCCAAATTGAGCCATAAGGGAAAACCTCAACAATTAAAAACTTCCAACACCCCCACCTAAACGCCAATCCCCCCCAATCTTGTATTGGCATCAATTCCCCATCTCATTGTTCCCCAATTATACTGTGAAGTTCAAATTTATTAGGTGGGGTAAGTGAAGTTTCCCCAAAATATAAAAATATAAAAATAGAGAAATTTTATGAAATAACATTTGGGCACATCTCTAATATTCTAAGTTAAAGAAAAATGTGTGATAAAGAGGAACTGATTTTATTGATGATGGAACGGGAATACATAATTTAAAACCAACTCAAAATGGAATTATATTTCTATCTAGTGGTAGGTCAACAATTCAACATTAGTTTTGGGTTAAATGTATCAAAACTTGATGTCATGATTAAATAATAAAAATGAAAAAAGTGAAAAAAAATCTGAAATTTTATAAAAAACATTTGATCACATCTCAAACATTATATTTGTTCATCATAATAAATGAAATGTGATAATAAGATTTATTTTTATACACATAAAAACCTAAAAATGTAATAATTTAGGACACATATTATTACTATTATTGCTATTATCATGATCATCATCATCATTTAAAATTGCCACATGCACATTTACTAGTACATAGAATTATGAAAGTAAAATTGATCATTAATGACAATCTATCATTAGGTTTAGGCCCTAAGAGTTAGGATGGGTGGATTACAATAAGATGAGGAGGACCATACATTAGTAATAATAAAGTCATCATGTTAGAATTGGGTCGGGTTGCCCAAAAGGTCAACACTAATCAAACTAAAAGTAAAGTTGGATTGGCAAAAAGTTAACCCTAACCCAAACATCTACAAGACCTAATCCAACCCAACTTTTTGGGGTGGTTGGGTTTAGGCTAACTTGGCCCATGTTGCAGCACTAGGATGGTGCTTTGTGTGTCAACAGTTGGGAAGAGTGAAATACAAACATTTTTAGTACAAAACCTTATATATTGCATTTTTAAACCTTGTATTTGCACTATACACATTTTTATTTGTACTCTTCCCAAATTGAGACAAATACAAATATACACAATGCAAATACAAGGTTTAGAAATAATGTATATAAGGTTTTGCATTGAAAATATTTGTATTTGCAATCTTTTCAATGAATGCAAAAACATATATGATATTTCAAAACCTTATATTTATACTATACATATTTGTATCTACATTCTTCCCAAAATAAGGTGGCCTTTGATAACACTTTTCAGACATTTGAAGGTTGGAAATTTTGCTTTTTAGACCTTACTAGCGCTAATTTTTATGACCTTTAGGTCTCATTAGAGGATTTGAAACACAAATTCAGATCTGAAATGGTAAGACTTAGTTTTGTGTTACCAAAATCAGACACATTTCAAACATGACAAAATGTTGTTAATACCCTTGTTATTGTCATCTATTTAATAATAATAATAATAATAATAATAATAATAATAATAATAACATTATTATTAAATATTAATTGATAATATAAAAATATTATTTAATAATATTAATTATTATTATTTAATATTTATTATGATTATTTAAATAATAAATAATATTATTCTTATTTGCATAAATAATCACATTTCTTAATAATATTTAACAATAATAATATGATTGTTATTATCGAATAATGTTCTTTAGTAAAAAGAATAAAATTTATTTACTAAATAACAAAAATATTTAAATTATATTAAAAAATACTATTTCACAATATTAAAAAATATTATTTAATAATAATAATAAGTATAAAATATTTATTACTAATAAACTAATAAATGATATTACTTCTTAGCTTAATAAATAATAATAGTTATTAATAATGTCTACTCAATAGTAATATCATTATCATTAGTATTGAATAATAATATGTTTATTAAGAATGAAAATAATAATAATTTATATAATTTGATTCAAAAATAATAATAAATCAATATTGTTGTAAATAGTTATTATTAATTAATAAATATTATTACTTTTTTATTTAAATAAATAATATTAGTAATAATATTCATTTAATAATAATAGTAATATTATTATTAGAAAAATATAAATGATATCATTTTAATTAATTAAATAATAATATGTAGTATTAATATTAATATATTAATAAGAATATTTAATAATATATTATTAATAACAATTAAAATATTTTTATTTATTATTAGTTAATAATAATAAATAAATATTAGTGTTAATTAATTAATAAATAGTTATTTATTCCAACAAATCATAATATTTGTTTGTTAATAGAACACTATTTTATTTAATATTCTTTTTACTATTTATAATATTATCAATAGACTTGTTCATGGGTCGGGTCGCTCGACGTAGGGATGTCGAACCGTGGAGTGATTTTATGGACCGAACTGACTTGTTTGATTTTTACATTTAACTAAACCGATGCAATTGATTAACCAGCCGACCGATTAACCGGTGGACTAGTTAACCGTGGTTCGGTTTTTCGATTTTTTTTATGCCCTCAAAATTAAAAAAAGGGGGGGGGGGGGAGAGGGAACAACATAATGCAGCAGAGCCTCGAGGGAAAGGAGAAAAGACTAACCCGTCGAGCAATTGCAGCCAAGCCTCCAAGTTGTGGAAGCAGGAGGGATCGCTAATGTTGCCGAAGTTGGCCATCCCTAGACAGTCGAAGAATTTGTAACGCATGAATCAGTAGTTGCCATAGTACCTGGAGGAGGGATCATAGTCGAAGGTGTCGTAGCAAGCTTGTGCTAGAGAGAGTGAGAGTTCGAGAGAGAGAGGGGGGGAAAGAAAGGGGAAAGGGAAAGTGTGGGAGAGTGAGAGTCCAAGAGAGAGAGAGAGAGGGAGAGAAAGGGGAAGGGAAAGGTGTAGTGGGTGCCAGACACTTAGACTACCAGTCTGGTAGTGTTTGCCTGTTCGCCAGTCTGGCTGTCAGCCTGCGGCTGAAACCTGAAAGTCTCTGTTCAATAGTTTGGCACTCTCAGACTGCCAAATTTTTTATTCGATTTTCAAAAAAAAATATAATATATATAATATTATATAAATATATATTACTGTACATATATCAGTTGGTTCGGTTAACCGTTGGTTTTTTTAAATGGTTAACCGAAACTGTTGATTTTTTGAAACATTGAACCGACTGGTTTGGTTAACCGATTTTTTGGTTAAGTTTTGGTCAGTTTTTTCGATCGGTTCGGTTTTTCAGTTTTTATTTCTCACCCCTAGCTTGACGGATCGGCCCGCGATCTCGAGCTCTTGCCTAAAACACCAGGCCTGACCTTTTATGGGTTGGGCTCGAGCTTTCTAAAAAAAGCTCAGCACAAGCCCAAACCCAACTTGATAATACATATTATATAATAAAAGAACATGCTTTATTTAATTATATATATAATATTCTTTATTTGTTCCTCTTCTCTTTTTCAAGTAATAATGAGATTTTTATTATTTAGAGTTTTGAGAATTTTTAATATAAATAAAACACTTTTTTGTTGAATAAAAAAAGAAAAAAATCTATTTTCAAAATTTTGACCAGGCTTGAGCCTTAATGTATTCAGTTAATAGAGAGACAAAAACCCAGCCCAATCCTGGCCTGGCCTGACCCATGAATAGGTCTAATTATCAAACATTCTATTTCTAAGGATAAAATAGTAAATTTCACAATTTTAGATGCTAGAGAATTGCTCCAATTCAAATGATCTTATCTTTTGAAAATTTTTAAACAGATTTTAGACCTGAATAATGGTTTTTTGACTTTTCAAACATCAGAGTTCAAGTTTATCAAATGCATACTAAGCTTAGGTTATTCTATTTATTTGTGTAAACGTTACTATAGATTAAATGATGATGTTGATGATGCTGATGCAGTGATAGCTTTAAACACCATTTTCCAAAGATGGGGAATCTCATCCCAAAGTTCCGGCTCCCCTTACCAATGGAATACGACTGGAGATCCCTGTAGTGGTTATGCCCTCACGAGTAATGCACGTGACATTGAAGTTGAGAAATTCAACCCGGCAATTATATGCGATTGCAATTACAACAATGGATCTACTTGTCATATTAAAAGCCTGTATTATGTTTTATCAAACCGTCGTTTTTTTTGTTGTTTAGGAAGTATTTTTTTGATATATCGTGGCCTCGCTTTAATGTCAAATTGAGCCCAAATCTCTGAAAAGCAAAAATAGTGCAAATCTTCAGAGCACGATATTTAGTCACACATTGAGAATATCTTTCATACTTACATGTAAAATTCATTTTGCCATACTTTTGTAAGGTGTGTAGAATTTCTGCCTTTAGGAGATTTCATCATTTTAATGCCAATTTATTTAATTCAAAGTGGGGCCACAGCTATGCCCATGGGTATAGCTGATTTTTCTTGGTATACATGCAGCTACCCAATTGGAATACAGAGAGAAATCTCACTTATTTTGTTTGTTTTGCCAGCAAAGTAATGGATATGAATGTTCAAGGAAGAATTCCAGAAGAGCTTATCAATTTCACCTACCTCGAATTTCTGTATGCTTTCTTCTTTTCCCTTTTACAAGTTGTTTTTAATTTCACATGGTTAAAGTTATTTTTCTTTTCTTTTCCTTTATTTTTTTTATAGAAATTTCATGTGGTTGAATTGAATTAAACTTTTTAAATATGCTCAAAATACCCTCTTACCATGAGCCATCTATCATACTTTCATTTTTTTTTTAATTTTTTAGCTGGAAATCATATTCCATATTTTGATCATTAGGCTCTGTTATTCAAGGAAGAGGTAGAAGTTCTATGTTCAATCTCTGCTTGAATGGAAAGAGCATTGCCCATCACAATAGAGCTACATTTTATTCTAGACTAAAGGTATTTTTGGCAATCATGGTGGTAAACAATCTTCTTAAATTGCTATTATCGGTATTTTGGAAACAACTTTTTTGTATGTGTAAGGGTAAGGCCGTGTACATCTATCCCTCCCTAAACCCCATATTGACAGAAACCTCGTGCATTGGGCTGCCTTTTTTTAGGGAGAATGATGGATCAGCCAGTGTTAGAATTTATAGGCTCAAAATACTATTGGGGTAGGTGCCAGTTCGGAATTGATGCCAATTTACGGGCGGACATTGGTACATAGTGTGTATGTGTTATTGTCATTTTCAATGTTTATAACTCTGCAGTGGAAATCAGAAATCCGCATTGAGCTTGTCCATACTTTTCTGTTTTTTTATTGGTATCTAAGTGCATGTTTTTCATAATTGAGAATAAGTGGTACATGTAGTTAATTTAAGCAACTTTTCTACTCATGCTAATAAGTGTAATTAATATTTTTGCAGGAAGTTGGATAAGAATTATTTAATTGGTCCTTTGCCAGCATTTCTTGCCAGCTTAACTAAATTGCAAATATTGTAAGTAAAATTCCTTTTCCTGAAAAGAAAAAGAACATATTTTTCATGGGATACATTATGTTTGAAGGGTTATGAAAAATTCAAGAGTTGCATAAATTTGTGATTACTAGTATTTGTCCCTTGAAAGTTTATTCTTATTAATTTTTAAACATGAAAAAGTAAGTGTTAAAATTTAATCCTAAGGCTTCATTTGGAAACAATGCAAATAAGTGTGAATGCAAATTTGTAGAGTGTAAAACGGTTCATATAAATTGCAAAGTTGGATTAGTTTTGCACCAACAAATTTACCTTCTTACCAAACAAACTTTTAGCTGTAATGGATGCAAATATGAATTCCAATAAAGTATATATTTTTTATTTTTATTAAAAGCCCACTTGAATGCAAATTTACTTCTTTTTTATTGATGTACTTTTACATCTTATTATCAATGTAAATATGCATTAGTTTGTCATTTGTCAATGCATAAATGTAGTGTTGCCAAACACAGTCAAAAGTGAATCAGAGTGTAAATTTACCCTGAACCGGGATTTACACTCCGTTTGCATCGTTTCCAAATGCAGCCTAAAGGCCAAAGCTGGAGGATCAAGGACTATGTTTATACATGATTTTTAAAACCAATGTAATCTTTGCATATTTTTTTCCCTTTTCTCTAGTTAGTTTGTATTGGATTAAAATATTAACAAGATGAATATATTGTTAGACAAATTAGACCCACCTCACAACACCCATCTCACAAAATCCTCCTCCTACCCACGTCATAGCACATTGTAGACACAATTGGAAACATATCCCCATGAGTAAATCCGTGAAGTGGGCGTGAAGAGGAAATCCAGATTTCAATATAAAAGGGAAAGGAAGTCTTGAGAAGAAGCCCTCAAGAAACAAGGTCAATCTTGCCAGTTAAGAAGCAAAATAAAAACAAAACAAAAGAAAAACAAAACATTGATGAGTGTAACATTTAAAAGAAAAGAGGGAACCAGAAGAGGCATTGCCCATGTACCTAGAATTAATCAAGAGGAATGTGCCTTTTGAAAATATGTTCAAAGCTCAAATCACTGAGATTAGGGCTGGCCATATTTGATACAACATGTGAATATGACTAGAACGTGACATGAGTTGGTAGGTTTGGGTTTATTTTAGTTTTTTTTTTTTTTTTTTATTGCTCATAATAACATATCACAAGACTACTTTGGGTGTTCTCACTTTCTACTACTATATTATATTTACATGCATTATATGTGAGTTCATGAGCAGCCATATTCATACTTCTATTTACATGGTTTATAACAGTTATATCAAAAAAAAACGGTAGATGTAAGACTTTCTGTTTTATGGGTTGAGTATGCCAGTCCGTATCATCATCCATATAGATGTTGTTCACTAAGCTTTCTGAGTCAGAAAAGATGCCCAGAGTTTTTGTCTTCAGCTTGAGGGCATATTGCATGCATGTAGGAGGGCCCACCATTTGGCTTGTAGTGAGTTTGTTGCTGCAGTTCTTCTTCTTCCTGAGAAAATTTCATTATTTTCTGCTGAGAGTATCTGAGCTCCTGTTCCTGCGATAACAGATGATGGAATAAAGGAACCATCAATGAACATTTTATATTTTGTGGCTAAGATTATATGTGAATGCATAAATGATGGATGGGAGGGCTGTATGGCTGGGCTTGGCATTAGAAACCAGTACATATGATGAAGCAGGCTCTCTGGATTTATGACATGATTCTTCTGTAAGGCCGCATTTCTCATGTCCCATATTAGTCTGAAAAGAACAGGGAACTTTGCAATGAAGACCTGCTTGTCAGAAGAGAGATTATGAGCGATGATAGTTTGACAGATTTGGTGGCAACTGTCTTGCTTTAAAAAAATTCAATTTTCCTTCGGTCCCATTCACCTGTTGTGGAAATGAAGTCATTCACTGTTAGCCCCATCGACTGTGAAAGTGCTTCAGGCTTTATTTCTGGAACTCCATTTGGTAACACTGGCACCCATGGGTCAGTAATAAAAACCGCAGAACCATCCTTAATTTGCCACATCGTATTTGGTTTTAATAAGTCCCATAACTTAATAACCTACTTCCACCATCCCCAGCCCGCCTGCTTCTTTTTTAGGGAGTAAATAGATTTTTTTTTTTTTTTTTACATATTTTCCTTTTATAGCCTCCCTCCATTGATCCTTTTCTTCCAACCACAATCTCCAATTTTGTTTTGAGAACAGTGCATGATTAAACTCTTCATTCTTTTGAATCCTAAGCCCCCTATGTTTTTGGGTTGACAAAGGATTTTCCATGCTATGGTGTGCATTGATTTGTTTCCTGCCAGCCATCCCACCAGAAACTTCTCTCAGTTTGTTCTAGCTTCTTAATTGTGGCACTTGGAAGGATTGAGAAACCCATTCTTAATTTGGTACAGACTGGAGTGTTGATTTAACCATGATTGTTCTTCATGCTTGTGATTACAGTTTAGCTTTCCATAACCTCAGCCTTGTATTTATTTTGTCTAGCAATTCCAATTGGTTGATTTTGGTTGTACCCCATAGTGCAAGTTGGATTCCCAAATATTTCTCTATTTTATTTAGTTTTTTCATATGGAGGATTGACAGGAGAAATTTTACTTTTTTTCGATGCACCCCTGGACTAAAGAAAGCTCCCGATTTTATTCTATTAATTCTTTGTTCAAACACCTTCTCAAACTCCTTTAGCACACCTAGAATCCGTTGCACCTGTTTAACCTCTGCTTTATAGATTAGAAGTCTAGTGACAACCATGAATTTGCTAATCATACAAGGAAATGTGTTCTCAGATCTCCAATACATACACTTGTAAAAGAAATGCCCCATAGTGAAAAAAGCCCATTACCCAATGTTGGTCCCAGCTCTCTGGGGTCTTGGGAGGGGTAGACTGGAGACTGTCCTAATGAGAATATTATTTGCGAGAAATAGAGTTGCCACCCATAAAATTTTAAATTGGAGGTGATGGGACTAGGGGTGCAGGTCAAGTGCCCAACTTTTGGGAATTATATTTTTAAACCATTTTGATTTTTTAACGACTCCAAAAGTCAATTATGTCCAAGGTTGTCCCAAGTAGATTATAAGTATGGATTGAGAGAGGGAAGGTGTTGGGCAACCCCTCTCAAGCCCAACCTGGGCCTGTAATGGGTTATATCTAAGAATCTGATGTCTTTGGGTTTTTTTGGGTCTTAAATCCATTCAAGCAATTCCTGGCTCAATCTTCACCTTACTGATGAAGTTTTAGGCTTTACAAAATAGTCAATGAATACAGCTCTACAAATCTTGGAAGCAGCAACTAATGAAGATTACTACCAAGAATTTAAACAGAGCCTATTTGTCATTGTTTAGGAAATCAAACAAGGAACTGGATATAATTGGCTCATGTAAGTTAGCATGCAAGTGATCAAAATGTTGTGGTTTGAACCAAATTGAAGAATCTTGTCAGTGTCGACAATACAGGGGTATTTTGGTCTTTTGGTTTATCTAGTTGAAAGTGAAAGGTTTTCTTTATTCAAGTTTAAGTTATGTGTCCCATCACTTAAAAGGGACAATACTGTCTTTTTGTAACTCAATCTATTCACTATAAATACAAAGTGGGTCGGATAGAGTGAATGACTTTTTCTCTACAGCCGAACCCTTCTTTTCTTTCTTCTCTTCTCTTCTCTTCTCTTCTCTTCTTCTTCTTCTTCTCCTTCTCATACTTCAAATCTGAACTGAATAAGATTGTTTTTACATGGTATCAGAGCGAATATAACAAGTTCAGATCTGCTCTTTATTTTTTTTTTTGATTTACCCAGTTTTTTTTATCGCCCTTTTCTCTAGGGTTTCACAAATTTCTCAAGAATCACTGGGAGATTAAGGGAAAGGCTGCAAAGGAGGCCTTCATGCCTCCGGTTTGTGGTGCGGTGGTTGTTTGTGGTGATTGGTAGGAAGTTCTCTATTCGATGGTATGAAGAGAGCAGGTTCGGGTGGAGCAGTGTTCACTTGAGTTCATGTTGGTTCTGTAGTGTGCAGTACAAGTGTTCGATTTGATGGCTGATTGATTACAGCTCTTGTATTAGGTGTGTGATGTGTATTTGAAGAAACCGGTGGTGCTGAAAGTGAGTTAGGGTTTTGTGGTGGTGTGTGGAGTTGTGCTGAATAGTTGAAGGTGAATACTTTGTTTATACTTTATAATAGTGATTTTCTTTGTGAAGTGAAGTGAATTAGTTAAGATGGCATCAACTGGAGATGGGAATGACAATAAAACAGGTGTTATGATTTCTCTAGATTACCTGAATGTTCAAATGACATCTATTAAGTTGAATGGTGAGAATTATGTGCCGTGGGCCAAATTTTTTGAGGTGTTTTTAAAGGCCAAGAAAAAGGTAAAACATGTGAGAGAGGAGAAACCCTCCTTTGATTCTCTAGGGTTCAGTGATTGGGAACAAGAAGATGCACAAATCATGACTTGGATGTGGAATAGCATGTAACCTAAAATCAATGTGAACTTTATGTTCATAGATACAACTAAAGAAATCTGGGACCATGCTAAGAAACTTTACTCCAGCCAAGATTACTAGGTATATCAGCTGTACCAAGAGTACTTTAATCTAAAGCAAGGTAACCAAAGCTTGGAGGAATGCTATGCAAGCATGAGGAATATCAGAAATGAGATTAATGTATATCATCCTTTGACTCTGGATGTTCAGGTTCAGCAACAATAGTGAGAGCAACTTGATGTGACAAGGTTCCTAGTGGGTCTGAATGCTAAATATGAACTTGCTCGGGCATAGGATAAGCTCTTCCCTCACTTGAAGAAGTGTTTGCCTGTCTTCGGAGGATATCTATTGAGTCTACAAAGTCTTCTTCTCTCTTGGACAGATCTGATTTTATGGTGACTAGAGGGGGAGGTTGTGGAAATAGAGGTGGAGGTGGTGGCCATGGGTTTCCAGGAAACCGAGGTGGTTCTCTATTTAATCGTTCTGGTGGCCATCGTGGTAGAGGAAGGAGTAATGCACATACTGTGGATTAGAGGGGCACATTGTTAATTTCTGCTATGATTTACATGGTCCACCCAACACTTGGGCTAACCATGTTGTGACTAGTGGTAGTGGTACAGTTAGTGAAAATAAGCAAACTGGGAGTGACAGTAATGGGATTGACAGGTTAAAGAACTTCCTTCAAGATCACTTCAACACAAAAGATTTGGGTAAGCTGAAGTAATTCTTGGGAATAGAAGTTGCAAAGTCAAGGCATGGAATTAATCTATGTCAAAGGAAATATGTCATTGACCTACTAGAAGAAACATGGCTGTTAGGTGCTAAACCAACCGAGACACCTATGGAACCAAATGCAAAGTTGAGTATGGATGTAGGTGAGGAATTTGATGATCTTGGAAGGTACAGGAGGTTAGTGGAAAAACTGAAGTATTTGACTATCACACGGCCAGATATATCATTTGCTATAAGTATGGTGAGTCAGTTTATGCAACATCATCGGACTCCTCATTGGGGAGCATGTCTAAGAATTGTTAGGTATTTGAAGGGTGCTCCAGGTCGTGGTCTACTATACAAGAGTGGAAGAACTCTTGAGATAGAAGGATATACAAATGCTGATTGGGCTGGTTTTGTATCAGATAGGAGATCAACTATATGATACTACTTTCCTTGGTGGCAATCTGGTAACTTGGAAGAACAAGAAACAAACAGTGGTGGCAAGGAGCAGTGCTGAAGCTGATTACAGGGCTATGGCTCATACTACATGTGAACTAGTATGGTTGAATAACTTGTTAGAAGAGATGGGATTCTCAGTTGACAAACCCATGGGATTATACTATGATAATCAAGTTGCTGTACACATCTCTTCTAATCCAGTCTTCCATGAGAGAACAAAGCATATTAAAGTTGATTGCCACTTTGTAAGAGAAAAAGTGAGCTCAGGAAACCGGTGGGCAGATCTCTTTACAAAGGGACTGTCTCGGGACAGAGTAGATCAATGTTTTAAAATGCGGAGGTGTTCCACTACCTAGAGGTGTGAGGCGTAGTTCAGAATGCAAGAGGGGTAAGCCTCCCGAACACAAGAGGAGGGGGGATAGGAGGAGGATGAAGAGGAAGGGGGGATCTCATTTTTTCTTTATTTTTAATAAAAATCTTTTATATTAAGAAGAATAAAGATGCATAACATTAGTTGAAAGGGGGGTCTTGTTGAAGCGGAGCAACACCCCCACTAACTCAAAAATAGACAAATTGGGTTGTATCGAAAAGGGGTGGGGTGTCTGGGGGGCGAAGCCCCCAACCGAAGGGGTAGGGAGCAAACCACTTTCTCTCCCCTTATCTTTTCTTCCCTTCCCTTCCCTTTCCTTTCATTTCCTTTTCTTTCCTTCTCTCTTTTTTTCTTCTCTTTCTTTTTCTTTCCCTTCTCTTTCTTTTCCTTTCCTTTTCCTTTCCTTTTTTTTCCTTTTTTTTTTCTGACTTTTTAATCGGATGTGCATGAGGCGTACACCTCTAGAACGCCTCATGAAAAAAGCACAAGAGGCGTACCTGAGGTGTATGCCTCAAAGGTGTTAGTGCCTCTGGCATACGCCTCAGGGCGTTTTGGGAGCGCCTTGCGCACCTCCAGGCGTACGCCTTTCACGCCTTTTAAAACACCAGAGTAGATTACATATGTGACAAGCTGGACTATATGACATATAGGAAGGGATGAGAGATCCATCACATGGACGCCTTTCACGCCTTTCACGCTAAGGATCTCACTGATTGGTACATCAAAGACAACCCAATCCGACACCTAGTGCAGTATCATAATTGAGTCTAGGGGTCGGGTGTAATTTTCCAGTTTTGCCCATCAATCTCCAAGGTCCAGGGCAATACTAAAAATCTGGTCCAGTTCATAGATTCAATTAATCCTACACTGTATGTGCCTAGGGTCTCACCCTGGCAGCTGAGACAAGCCACCGCAACCGACTTGGTGGCACCACAGTGTCAGTTTTGTCAGGATAGGTCTCCCCAGACCGATCCACTGGCTGTGAACATTCTAAACTAACACGAGTCTCATTAAGTGTCCAGTTTAAGGGTATTACATAGAAACATACCAAGGGAACATGAATCAAATATGCACTTTTATTCATTTACAACAAACTCATAAAGTACATCATTTTGATTGAAGCTAAGGGCATACAAAACTGTCTAACAACTCCCACTTACACTTAGGTCCAATCAGGTACTAGCCGGAGTCCCATGCTTTCCACGTGTTTCTCAAACACTTTCTGTGTTAGTGGCTTCGTCAAAGGGTCTGCCACATTCTCCGCTGCTGCTACCTCTCAACATCAACCTCCTGTTGTCACACCACAGTGGAATGGGTGATGTGTTGAATTCCAAATTCAGGAATGAACACTTTCATTCATAAGGCAGCCTCACTTACGACAATGTGTTCGGCTTGGGTTGTGGACTATTAATTTGCTACTTCGGACCCCTGTTTGCTGACATTCAGGAAACAACACACGATCTTATCGTGAAAACATATCCAGATGTAGACTTTCTATCATCTGGATCCGATTGGAAATCGGCATCTGTATACCCTCGGATCTGTAGTGAGTTACTGTCGAATACTAGACAAAACTCTTTTGTCCTTCGAAGGTACTTAAGTATGTTTTTCACAGCAGTCCAATGCTCCTGCCCTGGGTTGGCCGGAAATCTGCTTACTACACTCACTACCTGAGCTATGTCAGGACGAGTGCACAGGATGGCATACATGATGCTCCCTACGGCAGAGGTATAGGGAACGTCTTTCATGCCATCAATCTCCTCAGAAGTCTTGGGAGACATCTTCTTGGAGAGAGTGATTCCGTGCCTGAAAGGAACGTTTCCTTTCTTGGAGTTTTCCATGCTGTATCTTTTGATTATTTTGTCAATGTAAACAGATTGGGATAATCCTATTATCCACTTCGATCTATCTCTATAGAGTCGAAGACCCAGTATATAGGAGGCTTTTCCAAGATCTTTCATGCAGAATTGCTGTGAAAGCCATACTTTCACCGTAGTTAACATTCCTACATCATTCCCAATGAGTAGAATGTCATCTACATACAGAACCAAGAAGGTAACCTTATCTCCACTGTACTTCCTGTAGACACAGGGTTCATCCGAATTCTGCTCGAAGTCAAACGATTTGACAGCAGAGTCAAAATGGATGTTCCAACTTCTAGAAGCCGCAATGAAGCCTTGCGGCTGCTGCATATAGATATCTTCAGTAAGATCTCCATTCAGGAATGCAGTTTTGACATCCATTTGCCATATCTCATAATCATGGTATGCTGCTACAGCTAGCAGGATCCTAATGGATTTAAGCATGGCCACAGGCGAAAATGTTTCCTCATAATCGATGCCCTCTTTCTGAGTGTACCCTTTCGCCACCAGACGAGCTTTGAAGGTCTCAACCTTACCATCGGGGCCCTTCTTCCTCTTGTAAATCCATTTAACCGATTGCTTTTACCCCAGAGGGCGGATCTACTAGAGTCCAGGCTCCATTGGTCTCCATTGAGTCCATCTCTGCTCTCATGGCCTCCACCCACTTCTGGGAATCTATGTCCAACATAGCTTCCGCGTAAGTCATGGGATCCTCCTCACTAGTCAAGGTTTCCACTAGGTAACTATCCTGGTCATAACCATAACGGACTGGTGGCCTAGATACCCGAGTGGATCTTCTAGGTTGGTCACTACCTGGAACTTGTGGGACATCTCCCACTGCTCCTGAGCTCTCCTCATCTAGAACAACTTCCTGACGATGGGTGTCCAGGATGTAATCGGTTTCCAAGAATTGTGCATTTCGACTGCATAACACTTTCTGATCACTTGGGTCATAGAATAGGTAACCTACAGAGCCTTTTGGGTAGCCTACAAATAGGCAACGGCTGGTCTTGGATTCCAATTTGTCTGCACTCATTCTTTTAACGTGTGCAGGACAACCCCAAATCTTCAAGTGTCTGACACTTGGTTTCTTTCTGGTCCAAAGTTCATATGGAGTATTCGGAACCGATTTGGTTGGAACCCGATTTAGCACGTAGATCACAGTCTCTAATGCGTAACCCCAAAAGGATGTGGGTAACTCTGAGTGTATGAGAACCGATCAGACCATATCCAATAAGGTCCTATTCCTCCTCTTTGAAACACTGTTAAGTTGTGGTTAGCAGGAGGAGCTAATTATGATACTATCACATTGTCCTTTAAGTAGTCCCTGAATTCGTCAGAGAAATACTCGCCACCTCGATCTGATCGAACGGCTTTAATTTCTCTCCCTAACTATTTCTCGACCTCTTGTCTAAACTCCTTGAACTTTTCAAATGATTCAGACTTGTGTCTCATTAGGTACACGTAACCATATCGTGAAAAATCATCTGTGAAGGTGATGAAATACACGTGTTGGTTCCATGTCCTAACACTCAGGGGACCACATACATCAGTATGTATTAGGTCAAGATTGCCTGTACATCTTTCAGGCTTACCGTTAAATGGACGTTTCGTCATCTTGCCTTGTAGGCAAGGCTCACAGGGGGGAAGATCTTCTACAGTTAGAAAATCCAAAGGACCATCCTTTACCAATGTTGTGATTCGGTCAACACCGATGTGGCCAAGTCGGTAATGCCACAGACACGTGGGATTGACTGTATCACGGGCTCTCTTCTTGGGGATTTCAGCCGACGTAGTTTCGATTATGTTAGTTTCTAGAGAAGGATGTAGAACATAGAGACAGTTCTCCAGTTCCCCGTATGCGATGAATCTGTTATTTCTTTTAATAGTAATCGTATTACCAAAGAAGACAGAATAACCATCTGCACACAGTTTTAAAACAGAAATCAAATTTCTCCTTAAATTTTGCACATAAAGACAATCTTTCAGTACAATTGCTCATTCTCTAAAAAATAACTCCACGGTTCCTATGGCCGCGGCTGCAACAGTTGCATTAGTCCCCAAGTAGAGTGTGACTTCTCCCTCACTCAGCCTTCTGCTTACCTTGAACCCCTACAGTGAGTTACACGCATGAGTTGAAGCCCCGGAGTCAATACACCAGGACGCAGAAGCTACCAATAAATTGGTTTCTATAACACAAGTTTCGAATTTACCTTTCTTGGATTCCAGGTATGCAGGACAGTTCCTTTTCCAGTGGCCGGTCTTCTTGCAGAAGTGACAGGCATCCGATGCTTTGTCTTTCTTCTGCTTCTTGCCCTTAGTGGCTTTCTTCTGAGGCTTCTTTGCCTTCCTCTTTCTCTTGCCTGTCTTTCCAGCTTCGACAAGCATAGCTACAGGCTCATCCTTTCTAATCAGTTCTTCAGCTCTTTGCAACATATTGCTGAGCTCTTGCAAGCTGACATTCAGCTTGTTCATGTTATAGTTCATGATGAACGGATTGAAGGAAGGGGGCAAAGAATTAAGGATAGCATCTATCTGGGTCGCAAGGTCCAGCTAGGATCCAAGAGCCTTCAGTTCGTTGATGTAACCCATCATCCGAAGACAATGGTCGTGAACTTGTTGGCCCTTGGACATTTGTGCGGTCATGAACTGTTTCAAGACCTTTTGTCGAGTAGAACGATTCTGCTCTTCATACATTGTCCTGAGACTGTCCAATATGTCCTTGGCAAGTTTGATCTGATCGAACTGCCTCTGTATTGGGTTGTCCAAGGAGGCAATGATGTAACACCGGGCGAGGGAGTTTTTCTCCTCCCATTCCTGATTGTCTCTCCTTCGGGCCTCAGAAGCCCTATCACCCGGATGCTCCGGGGCAGGATTCTTTGCCACTTTGTCCAACTTTTCAGAAGCTAGGACCAGCATAAGGTTCCTGTACCAGTCGGCATAGTTTGGGCCCTTCAACTTATTGTCATCAAGCAATTTTGCAAATGATCCGTTTGCCATTTTCTGATAAAAGAGCAAACATCAGTCCACAACCTAATTTGATTCATGTTCATTTCATAGATATGGATTTTAATCTACGTTCCATTTCCATTTATTCATCTCTGAGATTTCCCTCCTTTCTCAGTGACGGAGACTACGGGTCGTCTCTAGAAATGTGGGAAATCACATAGGGTGTGTGGAGCCAACTGTTTCAGCTGCAAAACCCCACCACCTTTCTGTGAAGGATCATATCCACTCATCATATGAGTTTTCCCTTTGGCCTCTGTCAAACAAGGTTCAGAGCCATTTTTAGGTAAACCTTTCTGTCCAGTGAATGCTTTCCCATCATATTCGTGAACGCCAAGGTACCGTGAGAGAGTTCCCATTTTTTGGTGAAGCCCCTCCCACATTAGTCTATGACACCCCTATCATCTTATGAAACATTTAGACAAGCCCAACAGCAAATGGATAGCCCATTTTTTGGTGCGTTTCCTCATTACTGAAGGACCCATCCTCATGCTAATGATGGAAGGCCTTTAGAGAGTTCATCATATGAATCTCCCTATCACATGCACTCATATTAGCTGGAGGGAACAATTAATTACGCTATAATTCTAATTTTAGGTCAAACCAAAGTGGCTCCCACTGACTTTCATAGAGCCAGATTTCGGTGGGCCTAAATCGGCTAGGGTTCCGCACGTAACCTCTTGATGAGGTGTGGGGCCCACCACTGAGGGAGGTCATCCAATGACCAGAAAGGACACCATGGCAATGATGTGCATTCAGCCATGGTGTGCGCAAGAGCCACTATCGATTGAGCATGGGCCAAGTGCTTATGGCCCATGTACGTAGCACATCACACATCCATACATCACATGCAGGGATAAATTGATCCAATCAATTAATCATCTGTAAGGCCCATTTGAAGACCATTTTAAATCCATAATATTAACCATTAATATTATCTAGGTATATGGGCCGAATGGTACAACCCATATATCTTTAAATGTTAAGTGGGCTTTTAGCAGTTTTAACCTTTTAAAACTGGGCCTTTGTAGGTTGGGCCGAATTAACCATTTAATTAAACATCAATCCTCAGGCCCATTAGAGGGAAAAATTAGGGCTGACTTTCAGCCTTGATTAAACCCTAGATTCGGTCCAAACAATTTGAACCAATCTTGGTTTGAATGGGTCTAGGGTTTGATATTTAATTAAATCTTTAATTCAAGAAAATAATATGAAATTAAATACTAATAAAATAAAATCAAGAATCAGTCAATCAGGGTTGTTCGCACAATCCACCTTGCAAAACAAAGGTTAGATCACCGTTTGCAGTTTCACAAACTGCAAATCGCAGATTGCAGTTCTCCCATCTGCGAAATCTCCTTCTCTACGAAATTCTTCTTTTCTACGCCGCCATCTTTGATCCAAAATAAAATAAATAGAAATCCTATTTCTATTAATAATTCAAGAACTATAAAATCACAGGTTCCCTGCGCAAATCAAGATTTCGATCTCCTTTTGTACGAACAGCCCATAAATCAAGAAAATCATAAAGAACTGTTCTAAATAATAATCAGATTTATGTAAAATTAATTTTAGATTATTCGCCCATTAATTTTGGGAACAGATTTCCCAAAACCCATATCTGCGCAAATCAGGTAGAACACCTTCTGCCAATTTGCGCAGGTTCAGATCTGAAACAAATTGGTTAATGATTTGAACCATGGCTCTGATACCACTGAAGGGATGAGAGATCCATCACATGGACGCCCAAAGATTGCGGAATAAGGGGGCGAATTTCAAAAAAAAATTTCTCCCTTCAACTGGGAATCGCATTCCCTATTTAGAAAATCATATTTTCAATGATCATTCTTGAACCATAAACTGAACCTGATCTGAACCAAAAGGAGTAGGAGAGAATAATACCTGATACGGAGAAATAATATCCCCCAATGAAGGTGTTCACGCCCAAGGAAGGATCCAAAGAATGCTCCCACTGAAGATGGCGCAGTGCAGGATGGAGCAGAATCAACAATGTTCTTCTCAAAGAACTCTGTCCTTTGCAAGAAACAACAGGAAGGCACGTGAGCACAGCTTCCTATCAATTCTTCCTCCAAGAACTGATGTCAAGATTGAATCTTGACTTCTCCCACAACTGGAGATCGAACTGGCAAACAGGGCGGCAAGAACAGGGAGGCGACATGAAAGAATTCTGGGATGCTTAATTCTTCCTTCTTGATTTCAGCACTAAAGAAGATCTGAATATGTCATTCATCTAAAGGCTGCCGCCCCTTCCTTCTTTTGTTAACCTAAAGGATCAACTCCTAATCACATTAGGAGCTGCTTATCCAAATCATATTTGGATCAGCCTTCTCTCCAGGTGATAAGGATAAACCCTTATCTTATCTGCAGATTAGATTAGCTTTTCTCCTAATCTCATTAGGAGGTTTCTAGATCTAAATCACATTCAGATCTGGACTCTCTGAGTGGATAGGGTCAAGACCCTATCCTATCTGCTAATCCATCTCAGAATTCGCCCCATTATTAACTAAATAAATAGCCCAGTTCAAAATGGGCTTTAGGCCCATTAAGCTTATGTACTCACTTAACCTTCCTAACTGCTGCCCAGTTGGGCTTCCTTGTATGGCGTGGGACCCAAGCATTGATCTACACATCAGCCACATGGGTTCGGCCCAGCCTTTGTTACAAGGCCTGGCCGAATACACTATTATGGACAGTGCACCCCTGAAACCCATCAAATGGGCTCTATGGGCCCAACACTTACCCTAAGTGGTCCCTGGAACAAGCCACCTTGTAACACCCAAGGACTGTGGGCAAATGCAAGATTAGCCCATCAGGTATTATCCTCAATGGTCTTACACTTAACCTCTCAGCCTATAATGATCATACACTGCCCGACAAGAGAGGACCTCTCCCTCGGCTGCAAGGAACATTGTTGCACTCTCTACTTATATGGATCCCGGGAATTAAAACCTTCTTGCAAACATTTTAGAAACCATAATATATATACTTTTATATCTCATATAAAATATACTTTGCAAAACAAATCTCAACGGTTGAAATTGGCTGCCGGCAGTCTTGGTTTCCATCAGAGAGAGTGCATCCCCGATCATTACCTTTGTCCGACAAAGGGGATGAACCTGTCACTATGATCACCCACTCAGATGAATTCTCGGACTGTCCCAACATACCCAGGTTTTGACCCCCGCTAAGGATCTCCCTGATTGGTACATCAAAAACAGCCCAATCCGACACCTAGTGCAGTATCATAATTGAGTTTAGGGGTCGGGTGTAACTTTTCAGTTTTGCCCATCAATCTCCAAGGTCTAGGGCAATACTGGAAATCCAGTCCAGTTCATAGATTCAATTAATCCTACACTGTATGTGCCTAGGGTCTCACCCTGGCTGCTGAGACAAGCCACCCCAACCGACTTGGTGGCACCACAATGTCAGCTTTGTCAGGATAGGTCTCCCAGACCGATCCACTGGCTGTGAACATTCTAAACTAACACGAGTCTCATTAAGTGTCCAGTTTAAGGGTATTACACAGAAACATACCAAGGGAACATGCATCAAATATGCACTTTTATTCATTTACAATAAACTCATAAAGTACATCATTCTGATTGAAGCTAAGGGCATACAAAACTGTCTAACAATATACTCTCCAGCTTGAGGGAGAGTGTTAGTGTTGACAGTACAGGGGTATTTTGGTCTTTTGGTTTATTTAGTTGAAAGTGAAAGGTCTTCTTTAGTCAACTTTAAGTTATGTGCCCCATCACTTATAAGGGACAATACTGTCTTTTTGTAACTCAATCTATTCACTATAAATACAAAGTGGGTCGCCTAGAGTAAGTGACTTTTTCTCTACAGCCGAACCCTTCTTTTCTTTCTTCTCTTCTCTTCTTCTTCTTCTTCTTCTTCTTCTTCTTCTCATACTTTAAATTTGAACTGAATAAGATTGTTTTCTCAAATCTCATTCAAGAGGCCAAAATGGGTCTGAGATTTTTCAAGGAGACATCAAAACTGAATAAAGCATTCAGTAAGCCATGGTTTCAGGCATTGACTGAATGGATTGGGAATTAGGGTGTCTGTAATGTGGTTGCCAGAGTTAAGGACATTGGTCAAGGCTTTTTCCTTTCCTTGTTCTAACTGAAGAAGGGACAGAATAAAAAGGAGGAGAAGACAAGTGTGAAACAGTGTACAAGTGAAACTTCATAGGATTATTTTGGAGTTTCCACCCACCATAATAAAGAAATGAAAGTGATGAGACTCCCAGTTTTTTTTTTATTTTGAAAACTAATTTGGTTTTAGCAACACCAATGCCAAAGGAAAGGCAAAATTCATTTGGGTAAGTTGGGGAAGAGAGAGGGAAGGTGTTAGGCACTGCTCTCACTTGTTAGTGTGAATGCGAAATTCCCAAAAAGCCAAATAATTCAAGAAAGAGAAAACATAAAAGAGTAAAAAAGGAGGGGTTGCTATGAGTTTTCCAACAGTACAGTGACCTGGCTTCCCTGGTTTAGGAGAGATCTGTTTGATAGGGAGCTAAATGAGATGCTGGATCTGCTGAATTTATTACAGGGCCAAAATATTGACAGATGTAGTGAAGACAAGTGGATATGGAAATGGAGTAAGGATGGTAATTTTTCAGTCAAGTCTTTATGATCAAAGCTTGGCAGTTCTGGGTCGGTTATTTTTCCTTGTAAACAAATCTGGAATGCAGTTTCTCTCTCTAAGTCAAATTTTCTGGTGTGGACTATGGTGCTTAATAAGTGCCTATCAAAAATCATTATGGAAAGAAGGGGACTGCAGCTCTCAAACCTTGCTTGTGGACTATCTTGACTGAAGCCTGAAAGCACAGATCATCTATGTATACACTGTCCAATTTCTTCTAGAGTGTGGGAGCATTTTTTTAAAGCCTGTTGGAGTTTGTTGGGTCATGCCAAGATCAGTCAAAGACCTTTTTAGCTGGAATCTGGCAGGATTGAGGAAAAAAGGAAGATTAGTCTGGAAAACAATTCCAGTAGCATTTCTGTGGTCCTTGTGGTCAGAAAGAAACAATAGAGTATTCTCTAACAAGTGAAAAAGTCCACATGAGCTAGTTCAGCAGTCAGTCAGCAAGCTGATCTCTTGGGTGTCGGTTACTGCTGAGTTTAAGCACATGAATATAGCTGAGTTGTTTAGCTCTCAGTCCATTTGGAGTCTGTAATTGTATTTGGTTCTGGGCACCTTCTGTCCAGGAATCTGTTGTACTTTGTTATTTTCTTTAAATAAAATCTTACCTTACCTTTTCAAAAAAAAAGGAGGGGTTGAAAAATTTCTTCAAAATTTGGAAAATGCCAATTATGGGTACGAAAGAATTTCTTAAATAATTCAATTTTAAATTTCCCTTTTTTTGATCAATAACCAAGAATTTCATTAAGATTAAATAAGAAGTATACATACAAGCAGAGGGAGGTAAGCTATCTTAACTCCCTTGCAACCAACAAAACAAAATTACAGGATTAGAAATGGGCCCAAAAACAAAGAATCCCTAATCACCCCTTGCTTTGCTAACCCATCTGCAAATGAGTTGGCAGATCTCTTCGCCCAACTGAATTTTATCTCAATATCTTTTGCCAGCCATTTAAAATTTTTCCTTTCATTGTTGTAATTCCACATAGCAGTCTTGTCTTCCTCTAGCCATCTTATTACCACCTCCGAGTCCCCTTCAATTATCAATCTCCTAATGTTCAAGTCCCTCCAATGCCTCCAAGAGCTCATCCCTTAAAGAGTCACCCTCTCCAATAGGGCCAGAGTGAATATCTGAAACAATCCCCTCATTCCTGAATACTCCCCCAATACCTAACAAACCTGGGTTCTCAAGGCTGCTTCCATCAAAACTCAGTTTTAGGAAGCCCAAGGTGGGGTGTAGCCAAGAGGGACTTATGTCCCCTTTTTTTTTTCAAAAATAAGGTAAGGTAAGTTTATTCATGATGAAAGAAACATACAATAAAAGGGAAGCTCTTGATACAAAAAACCCCGAAGGGACTAATCAAAGCTCTAATAGATTGGCAGAATTAAGCATCATGAACATGTTCTGATTACAAAACACAGGGGTAGCAACCAACCACGATGCTTGTTTGGCTACAATACACTGGATCAACTCCTCCGGTTCTTTCCTCTCATTTCCGCATATTCTGTCATTTCTCTCAGACCATATAGAACTGATCACTGCAACTGGGATGGCATTCCACATGTATTTTCCTTTCTTTGATAAGCCCGGCAGGTACCAGCAGTGCTGCAGACTCTTCAATGTACATGGCATTACCCAACTAATACCAACAACATAGAAGAAATGAGTAGATTCTCCAGACAATCGTGCAATGCATACATAGATACTCAATAGATTCTTCTTCAAGGCCACAAATTCCACACCAAATATCATTTAAACTCAAACCTCTTTTTGCCAGATCGCTTTTTGTTAGGCATTTCCTTAATGCCGAGGTCCATATCAAGAAATTGACTTTGGATGGAACTTGGGGAATCCAGATCTGTTTATGAGGGAAATCAGTAGTTCTTCTAACACTCATTTTATCAACCAAAGATCTCACTGTGAAATTTTCATCAGCAGATCAAATCCAGACCCATTTGTCAGCTGAATGGGGGTGGAAGGTAAATGTATTCAGGCGGTTCAGCAGATTTACAACCTCCTCAACTTCCCAATCAAGGAAATCCCTTTTGAATTTAGGCTTCTATACCACTTTCCCCTGGATAATTTCAAAATAATCAGCCACCCTTGCCTCTTTATGAACAGAAACAGAAAAAAGACGAGGAAATTTCTCTTCCAAAGATGTCTCATCGAGCCATCTGTCCTTCCAAAACCGAATTCTTTCTCCAGCACTTACTTTGAAGCAACTCCTTTTAGGATATGAGGAAGAGCCCACATTATAGCTTTCCACAAGGAACATCCATAAGAAGGCAACTTCTTGTCAGTTATCCATCCCCCTGGCTGCAAACCATATTTAGATGCAATGAGCTTTCTCCACCAACCATTTTCTTCAACTCCAAATCTCCAGATCTATTTTCCCAATAAAGCAGTATTGAAACTTTTTATTCTTCTCAAACCTAAACCACCTGAAAACCTTGGAGTACAGGTCTGATCCCAAGCAATCACATGTATCTTTTTTTCATCTTCCCACCCTCTCCACAAGAAATTGCTTTGCAGCCTTCCTATTCTCTTAGCTATTGAACTAGGAATAGGGAAGAGGGATAGATAATAGGTAGGCAGATTTTCTATAATACTTTTGATCAATGTTACCCTATCACCTTTTGATAGATACTTTGCTTTCCACGAGGCAAGTTTCTTTTCTAGTCTTTCAAAAACTGGTTCCCAAATTGTTGAAGAAGAACATTTAGCACCCAACGGAAGGCCAAGATAGGTGGTGGGGATCTTGTCCATTTTACAACCCAACATTCCGGCCCACATGGCAAGATCCACCACATTTCCCATTGGAATCAGGGATGATTTTCCAAGATTCAATTTTAGACCTGTTACCACTTCAAACCAAGCAAAAATTCCCACAAGAGTCTCTATTTGGGGGAAAGAAGCATCTATGAAGCACAGTGTATCATCATCCGCAAAATTCAGAACATTAATCTTTTCACCGGAGTTATTTCAAAACCCTCCTAGAGGCCCGCCTGTCCTGCCCGATTGATGAATTGGGTCAGAACCTCCATTGCACATAAGAAAAGTAGAGGAGATAGTGGGTCTCCTTGGCGAATGCCTCTGGAACTCTTAAAGAAGCCAGAAGAGTTTCCATTAATTATAACCAAAAATTTTGGTGACGAGAAGCATACCTTCATCCAATTTCTCCATTTCTGACTGAAGTTCATCTTTTCAAAAATAAAATTTAGGCACATGATCATTGGCTTTTTCAAGGTCAACTTTACAAAGGATTCCTGGTTTTTCGCCCTTATCCTTGAGCCAATCACTTCATTAGCACTGTCCAAGATTTGTCTTCCTCCAATAAAGGCACATTGGTTATTTGATATTACACTTCCTAACTGCTTCTTTAATCTCTCGGCCAACACTTTTGCAAGGAGTTTGTAGAAGCTACTCAGCCGGCTTATTGGCCTAAAATCTTTGATATTTGTTGCTGGAATGTGGCGTTCAAGCTTCTAACCAAAGAGGCAGAAGCAAGAAAATCTTGAAATGCCTTCAAGATTTTTCATGAAGAGATGAGGAGATCACCATGGTTAGGCAGTAGAGATCCTAAGACCAAGAAAGGGGTTTCATTTAAAGAAGTGACCGAAACCAGAGTATGGCCGATGGAAGGTGAAGCCTGATTTTTCAGGAATGATGGGCTGTTCTTCATTGAGACGTCGGAGAAGGGTGTGAATCTTCGAAAGAAGTTCCTGGAGGGCTACCTTGTTGGTAGGTTTGTGGCAGAGGTACCTGACCTTGCAATAGTGGAGTGGTGGATACAGGAAACGTGGGGTGCCTTAGGGAAGGTGAAGGTTAAAAAACTCGTGAATGGAATGTTTTTGTTCATAGCTTCCTCGGAGAAGGGAGCAAAGGCATTACTTAGAGGCGCGCCGTGGTGCCTGGGGGAGAATAAGCTTCTTCTAGACAGATGGAGTCCTTGTGTTGGATGCACTTCCAACAAGTCTTTGGGGAAGGGCAATCTCAATCAGAAGATTTGGGTCCGTATATATGGCCTCCCACTGATCTTGTGGAGTCCGGAAGTTATTTCAGCGATTGGGGATTTTTGTGGGGGCTTTCTAGCCACAGATGACTCCATGGAGGAGTTTGCGACCTGTGAATGGGTGAGAATGCAGGTGGCGTGGAGGGGAGAGATTCCGATGAAGGTGGAAGTTAGAGTGGAAGAAGTGGTGTATATTGTACACATCTAGCCAGAACTGGAACCTTCGGTGAGGCTGGTTATGGAATTACACAAATTGGTGAAGAGCATTATGAGGGATGAAGTGATTGAAAGTTATACAGAGGAAACCTTGGGGGTGATAGAGAAACGGGTGCTGGTGGGGTCTGTTTCGGCCGGACTTTCCACGGTTGATCCTCAGGAGGGTCGAAAGTTGGGCGATTTGGAGAAGATGACTTGGGAACCGTTGATCGTACTTAACGGGTAAGGGAATCGGAAGATGGAGAGGGGTATAGCGTCTGACATGGGGCCTGATTGCGACCAGGGGGCTTAGGTTCAAAATTTGAACAAGTTGAAGAGGAGTGTAGCGTCTGACATGGTGACTGACAGAGGTCAGGGGGCTTAGTCTCAAATATTGAACAAGTCGAAGAGAGGCTATTGGCTGACCAGTAAAGAGGAGCTGAAAGAACTAATAGGGGAATGCCTAGTGGAGCTAGGTCACACAGGTAGATCGGGTAGGGATGAACGGGTCGGATGGAAGACCCGGAACTCTAATCACAAAAGGAGGTCCAGGGATCCTTGTCGTAAAAAGGACTTAGACCATGGGTTTGGGGAAAAGAAAGGGGCAAACCAACAAAAAACCGGGGCCCAAGGCTCTCCAGTTTCTGGACCTGTTGGGAAAACTATTCAAGGGAGTTGAGAGCCCAACCTTGAGTCTGGATGTCAAGAGCAAAAGAGCTCAAAGTTGATCCAAAGGGACCCAGGGGCGATCAAGTTTTTCGAGGGAAGAATGGGTCAGGCGAAAGTTCAGGGGGTCCTTTCAGGAGTGGCAGTGGGAAAAGGGTAAGACGTGATGGTGGAGGCAGAAGACTTGTCGACCGACGAGGACTTGGGGGAAACTAATTTTGATGACGTTGAGGGAGCCCTAGAATGCTTTGGAGAGTAGTGAGGGCCTGCATGGGGAAGACGTGTTTCCGCTGCAAGTTGTGGAACCGTCATCGCAAGAGAGGGTGGAAAAAAGAGGGGGGAGAGATTCCGTATAGCCTGACCTTGGTGGAATCTACAACTCCTTTGAGATCAGGCGATGGAGAGGTAACTTTGCTAGAGGAAGGGGAACTTTTGGAGGGCTCCGAGTTAGAGGAGGGGATCTTACCACAATCGACACAGAACTTGGCTGAAGGAGAACTTCTGTCAAGCTGGGTGTTGTCCAAATATCTGAAGTTTGGGGAGTTTCTCGGGGTCTCAGTGGCGGGTCTCGAGAAACAGACGAAGGATTTCATGATGGAGATTGAACACGGGATTTTGTGGGAAAGGGGTGTAGTAAATGCCAAAGGTAAGAAGAATGCGAAAGGGAAAAGTGAGTTGTTACGCCTTACTTGGAGCTTGAATGATAAGGCAGGGTGTACAGATGATGGTGGTAGGGGGAGGAGAAAAGGGAGGTAAGTCAAGGAGTAAGAGAAGGAGGGTGGGGGATAGGCTGTTATTTGTGTTGTGATGAAAATTTTGTTGTGGAATGTCCATGGCATGGGTTCAGGTCGGAGAAGGGTCGTCATCTATTCAGTAATTAAGGTGCACAAACCCGATGTCATCCTGTTTCAGGAAACTAAGCTGAGTAGGATGGACGCTGCAGTGGTTAGAAGTGTGTGGGGGGATGGGCAGTGCGGGTGGAGATGTTTAAATGCTTCAGGAGCAGGGGGAGTTCTGGTAGTCTGGAATTCTAATACAGTCACTGTCAGCGATTCTATGGTTGGAAATTACTCGGTTTCCGTCGAAGTTGTAGGGGTTGGAAATTACTCTCAAAGGCAGGCCTTTTAGGAGGAGATGGGTAGAATAAGGAGTAGGGATAATATTCCTTCGTGTATAGGTGGAGATTTTAATATTATCATATTCCCACAGGAGAAAAATCGGGGTGTGAGAAGGACTACGGGGATGAGATCTTTTGGTGAGTTTGTTAACAGGCATGGTCTAGTGGACTTGCCGTTGTCTGGTTCCAAGTTCACCTGGACTAATAACCAGGGTGATCCTACTTTAGTTCAGCTTGATAGATTCCTGGCGTCATCGAAGTGGGAGGAAAAGTTTCCTAACCTGTTTCAGGAAGCCCTACGTAGGCCTGTGTCTGATCATAGGCATATTCTTCTTAGGGGGGAGGGCCTCAGGAGGAAGCCAGGTCCGTTTCGGTTTGAACATCTTTGGTTTCAGGAGGCTGGGTTTGAAGCGATGTTGAAGGAGTGGTGGCTGTCCTTTGAGGTAGAAGGTTCAGGATCTCATATCCTAGCTAAGAAGCTACAGCTGGTGAAAGCGAAAATCCTAGACTGGAAGAAAAACAGTTTTAAGGCAGTAGAATTAAAGAAAGGAGAGTTGTTAAGCTCCATTGAAGAGCTGGATAGAAAAGAGGAGCTTGTGAACCTATCTGAAGAAGAGAAGGCAGATAGGATTGAGGTCAAATTGTGTTTTGATAAAGTAGCATACCAGGAAGAGATTAAGTGGAGACAATGGGCTAAAATCTCTTGGCTGAAAGTGGGGGACAGGAATACAAAGTATTTCCACGCAGTTGCGAATTGCCGAAGAAGGGAAAGTACTTTGAAGAAGCTGCAGGTGGGGGGCAGGCTTATTGAGGATGAAGCCTCTATTAAGAAGTAGGTGGTGAATTTTTTCAAGAATTTATGTAAGGAAGTGCGGCCGGTCCATCCAGGTTTGAATGGGAGTCCTTTTGAAGCCATTTCCAATATTCAAAGGGATGACTTAGAGAAACCTTTTTCAGAAGAGGAAGTTTGGGGGGTTATCTCAAGCCTAGAGGGAGAGAAGACCCCTGGGCATGATGGTTTCACAATGCTGTTCTTCAAGAAATGTTGGAGCTTCCTGAAGCCAGATGTGATGAAGGCTTTATCGGATTTCCACGATAGAGCCTCCTTGGAGTGTAGCTTAAATGCTACGCTTATAACTTGATTCCAAAGGTTCAGAACCCTATTCGTCTCTCTGATTATAGACCCATAAGTTTGGTAGGAGATTTCTACAAAATTTTGGTGAAAACCCTGGCTAATAGAATGAGGAAGGTACTCCCTGAGATCATTTCAGGTGTGCAAGGGGCATTTATGCCCGGTTGACTATTATTAGAAGGTGTTCTTGTGGCTAATGAGCTGGTAGACTCGAAGTTAAGGAGTGGCAGCAACGGGGTGGTATGAAAATTGATTTAGAAAAGGTATATGATCATGTAAACTGGAGGTTTCTTGACTTGGTGTTGCAGAAAATGAACTTTGGCCAGAAATGGAGGAATTGGGTCAGGATGTGCATATCTACTGCTAAGTTTTCTATACTTGTGCATGGGTCATCCTCTGGCTTTTTTAGAAGCTCGAGGGGTCTTCGACAGGGTGATCCTCTTTCTCCCCTACTGTTTATTGTGTGGTGGAGGCTCTAGCTAGATTGACTAAAAGAGCTGCGGCTGAAGGCTGTTTGGATTGCTTTAGAGTGGCAGAGGAAGGAACAGAGGTCCCTTTATTGCAGTATGTAGATGATACTTTATTCTTTGTTCAAGCAGAAAAGGAGCAGTTAAACAATCTTCGGATGATTATGGTGTGGTTCGAGGTGATTTCAGGACTAGAGTGAATTTCCAGAAAAGTGAAATTATCTCAATTGGGGAGGTCAACAACATCCAGGAACTTGCTGTGGAGCATGGTTGTAAAGTGGGAAACCTCCTTTTCAGGTTCCTGGGTCTTCCAGTTGGAGCAAAATGTCACTCCAAGTTCATTTGGGTCCCGATGATTGAAAGACTAGAGAAGAAATTGGGGGGTTGGAAGTCCAGGTATTTGTTCAAGGGAGCTAAGATTACTCTGTTGAAAAGTGTTCTAGCAAATTTACCTATTCACTTTCTATCGCTGTTTCCAATCCCAACACGGGTGGCTGAAAGGATGGAAAAGTTAGGAGTGAGAAAGGATGGTAAACAGAAGATTCACTAGGTTAAGTGGGAAACCATCTGCAAATCTGTCCTAGAAGGGGGATTAGGAGTGAGAAACTTCAGGCAGGTGAATACTGCTCTCCTTGGTAGATGGCTTTGGCTCTTTAATTCTAACCCCCGAGCTCTCGAGGCGGCTAATTGTGGAAATGTTAGGAACTAGAAACTTTGGATGGGACCCTGGGCTTGCACCCAATTCTGCTGGCTGCTCAGTTTGGAAAGGAATTGAGAAGGTTTATCCACATTTTGTCCAAGGGATAAGGTTAAAATTAGGGGCTGGCAACTGGATTAGGTTCTGGCAAGACACTTGGTCTAATAGTTCTTCTCTAATGGAGACTTTCCCTTCACTATTCCTTAGAGCAGAAGACAGGGATATGATGGTGGCAGATCAATTTGAGTGGCGTGGAAATTCAGGACACTGGTGTCCAAAGTTTAGGAGGAATCTCAATGATTGGGAAGTTTCTGATCTGCTAGAGCTGCTCCAATTAATTCAGGATTATCAACTGAATCCAAATCAGCAAGATTCCAGAATTTGGAAGTGGGCTAGGGATGGGAGTTTCTCGTGAAGTCCTTTTATTTGAAGATGAGAGCTGGTTCGGCTCAGGCTTTTCCAAGGAAAGTGATTTGGCTCCCTCACATTCCCATTAAAGTCTCCTTCTTGATCTGGTCAGCAGTTCATGGTAAATGTCTTTCTAAGGAGCAGTTAATCCGGAGGGGTATGGTGCTGCCCTCCATAAGATGTGTGATGTGTAGTGAGGAAGATGAATCTGTGGATCACTTATTTATTCATTGTAAGGTTTCTCATTTGCTGTTCAGCCATTTCTGCTCCCTGTTAAATGTCAGGTGGTGCTTTCCCAAATCTCTTGCTTTTCTCTTGGAAGTTGGCGGGCTTAAGTAACAGGGTCAAGGTGCTGTGGTGTATGATCCCTCATGTGGTGTGTTGGGTCCTGTGGTTAGAAAGAAACAGTAGGATTTTTGAAGGTCGAAGGTGCTCCTTAGATGAGTTGGTGGTTCAGGCAATGGCTACTATACATTCCTGGCTGTCAGCCAAGGACTCTTAATCATTTCCCCCATCATCGGTATTTTGAGCTGGGTTTTTTGTTTACTTGATTTAGTTGGGGGTCTCTTGTATTTATTCCGGAGAGACCAGTTTTTTGTTGGTTTTTCTGTAGTTTCTGGCTGTACATGGAGCTTTTGTGAACTATGATTGTTTACAGTTATACTTATTAATAGAATTACCTTACTTTTTCTCAAAAAAAGAAAATCTTGAAATGCCTTCAGAATATCCTTTTTGATAACAGCCCAGCACTTCTTATAGAATAGATTTGTTAAGCCATCAGGACCCGGAGATTTATCCAACTCCATTTTCTGAACTGCAGCCAAAATTTCTTCTTCTGAGAAAGGTTTAACCAGATCCTCCTTTTGTGATTCACCTAAAGATTTAAAATGCACACTTTCAGGCAGAGGACGGTTCTTCCACCGCTCCAAGAACAGAGATTTATAGAAGTTTGTAAAAATGGCCTGAATCTCAGTTGGTTGCTCCCTGATCCTACCATCACATTCCAGTCTGTCAATATTATTAATTCTGAAGCGTGCATTTGCCATCTTATGAAAAAATTTGGAGTTCTTATTTCCTGCCTTTTACCACTTCACTTTTGCCTTCTGACGCCAACTAATTTCCTCTTTGTATGCTAGTTTATCAAAGATGATCCTTGCCTCCTCTCTATTTCTTCTCTCCTCTTCAAACAGTTGTCTTTGTTCTTCTAATCTGTCCAGTTCCTTAATCAGCTCCAGGCACTCCAACTTCTTTTGCTTGGTTGAAGACGCTTTACCTTTCTTCCACTTTCTTATGACAGACTTGATTGCCCCTAATTTCTTTGCAAGCACATATCAACCCATTTTTCTGCAATTAGTGTCTTCAGCTCCTTCTCTTCAAGCCAGCTATTGTCAAGTCTGAACGGTGCAGGTTTCTTGATTTGTCTACCCGCAACCAACTGAATAGGGCAATGGTCTGAAATTGGCTGCAGTAGAGCTTCTTGCTTAATGCATGGAAAACTATCTTCCCAATCAGCTGAAACCAAGAACCTATCCAGCTTCACCAGGATCGGGCCTTCCTGATTATTACACCAAGTATACTTTGTACTTGAAAGAGGCAAAGGGGGAGTATTTGTCACAGTTGTTTGCACTCCCCCTTCCTGTTCCCATTGAGTCTTCTTCACTTGAGCTTTCTTCTGTTGAGTCCAGGAGGGAACAATCATCTCTGAATCCTTTCACTATTCCTGTTCCTCCTCCATTGCCTCCTCGTCATCTTTCTACTCACAGGTGGTACCAACGGCAAAAGACCAGGAGTAAGCAGATTGTTTTCTCTACATCACATGAGCCTCCTATACTTCCAGTTGCTGAAGAGATAACAGGTATTGAGGTCACACCCTTGCAGCCTCCCTTCCTAAACCTTGATGTCCTATTGCCATAAGGAAAGGTAAATGGAAGTGTACTGCACATTGCATTTCTAAACATCTTTCCTATGGCATTCTTTCTTCTTCATATTATTCATTTCTTTCCTTTGTTGTTTCTAACCCTATACCTAGGTCTATATCAGAAGCTCTCTCTATTCCATAATGGAGGGATGCTATGAGAATCGAGATAGAGGCTCTGCACAAGAATGACACATGGGAAGTGGTTGATTTGCCTAAAGGGAAGGAGCCAGTGGGCTGTAAATGGGTGTACACCATCAAATATCATGTTGATGGCTCTATTGAGAGATATAAAGCTCTATTGGTTGCAAAAGGCTACACACAAACTTATGGGATTGACTACCTAGAGACTTTTGCACCTGTTGCGAAGATGACCTCTGTGAGGGTCCTGCTATCTTTGGTAGCTCATTCAGATTAGCCCCTCTATCAAGTAGATGTGAAAAATGTGTCATTGAATGGAGAATTAAATGAGGAGGTTTATATGCTTCTCCCACCAATGATGTATGGCATTAACATGGAGGGTAAGGTGTGCAAGGCTAAAGAAGTCTCTCTATGGGCTCAAACAGTCACCTAGAGCCTGGTTTGAAAGGTTTAGAGCTGCTCTTGTTAAATTTGGTTACACACAAACTCAGTCTAACTATACCCTCTTTGTGAAAAGGAGAGGTTCGTTGGTGGTATATCTTGTAGTCTATGTGGATGACATTATTGTAACTAGTACTGATGTGATAGGGATTGATAACCTTAAATCCTTCCTTCATGCAGAGTTTGAGATCAAAGACCTGGGGGAATTGAGGTATTTCCTAAGTATTGAAGTGGCTTGCTCTAAAGATGGAATCTTTATTTCTCAACACAAGTATGTGCTAGACTTGCTCACTGAAACAGGTAAAATGGGTGCAAAACTAGTGGCTACACCTATTGATATGAGTCACAAGATTTCTGCCCCTAATGGAGAACTGTTGGAGGATAAGGGAGTGTTTCAAAGGTTACTAGGGAAACTACTATATCTTTGTATGACTCGCCTTGACATTATATATGTTGTTAGCTGCATTAGTTAGTTCATGCATGCTCCCAGAGATACGCATATGGCGGCAGTAGAGAGGATTTTCTGTTACTTGAAGAGCACTTCGGGGAAGGGTATTCTTTTTGCTAAACATGTTCATATGAAACTAGAGGCCTATACAGATGCCGACTGGGTAGGCAACATTGGTGATAGGAGGTCAACTTTGGGATACTGTAGTATGGTGGCAGGCAATATTGTTTCTTGGAGAAGCAAGAAACAATTTGTGGTTGCTAGATCTTCAGTTGAGGCAGAGTATAAAGATATGGCTCATGGAGTTTCTGAGTTACTTTGGCTTTGATTCCTGATGGAGGAATTAGGTTTTGAGTATGACAGACCATTGATGTTATATTGTGACAATCAGGCCATCATTAACCTTGCCCATAATCCCGTGCAACACGATAGAACTAAACACATTGAAGTTGACAAGCATTTCATTAGAGAAAGAGTGTTATCTGGAGAACTTTGTCTACCTTTCATTGCATCTAAAGAGCAGTTAGCTGACATTCTTACCAAAGGAGTCTCCAAGGCCAAACTACAATATGATACAGGCAAGTTGGACATGATTGACATCTATGCTCAACTTGAGGGGGAGTGTAGAGAAGATGGGTTGAATGACCTATAGCCTACAATTGTTATTTCTCTTTATTCTTCTGTTCTATTTTGTTTGATACCCCATTTTGTTGGGGGGTATGAGGACATGAACTTTGGTGAATTGCTCCTTTCTCTTCAAGGAAAGTTTGTAAATGCTTCTCAAAATATTCCTTGGCATTGTTAGATCTAATAATCTTAATCTTCTTTTCAAATTGTGTCTCCACCATATTAAAAATGCCCTTTATAATTGAAGGAACTTCATCTCGGCTCTTCATCAAATACAACTAGGTATACTGTGAGTAGTCATCAACAAAGAGAATAAAATATTTATAACCACCCATACATGGAATAGAATAAGATCCCCAAACATCAGTATGTAATAAATAGAAAGGCACATGCCCAAGACGGTGATGCTACAATTATGGTTCTACATTGCTTTAATAGTTGATAGACTTCACATTGTAGACCAAAACTAAACAAGGACTCAAACAAACTAGGAAACAATAACTTCAATGAACCTAAAGGCACATGCCCAAGACGATGATGCTACAATTTCAATTGACTTAGTTTTTCATCATAACAAGACTCAGACTGACACATTAAGCAAAACTTTGGAGACTGATCAAGAAGATAAACTCCATCGGCTTCATGTCCACTGCCAATCATCTTCCCCATAGTCAGATCCTGGAAGACACAATAAGATGGAAAGAATGTTATAGAACAATTATGAGACTTTGTAAGAGATCTAACAGATAATAGATTTCTATGCATTTGTGGGGCATGGAGAATTAATTTCAGAGAAAGGTTGTTGGTAAGTTTAACTTCACCCAAGCCCGAGATTGGGGTCTGAGATCCATCAGCAATAGTAATCTTACCTTTCCCTATAAAAAGTTTATATGTGGTAAAGTAGGAAGGCATACTAGTCATATGATCACTGGCTCTTGTGTCAATTATCCAAGAGCTAGAGGATGAGGCATGACGTGCAAGTGTAGTACCTGATTTTGCAAAAGCACTAGAAGGTGTATGTAAACTAGCAAATGTAGGCAACCCACTCTTTTTAAGATGGAGCAAGATGCCTCTCAATTTTTCCATCACATCAGAGGTGTCATAAGTAGATGCATGAGCAGAAGAATTTCCCTCAAGCATGTGAGTCTGAGAATCATGACTAGCTGTAGCAACATGAGCATTTGCCTTCTTTTCGGTTTAAAATTCTCTGGCTCTAGGTGGAGATTTAGTTTCCAGCACCTATCCTTGGTGTGCCTTTGCTTCTTGCAATATTCACAAACTACATCTTCAGGTTTACGAAAACTCTGTTTGGATTTTGTAGACACAAGAGATGTGTGCTCACTGACAGGAACTTGCATCATGGCAATCCTCCTACTCTCTTCATTCTGCACCAAAGAATATGCTGTGGAGAGTGACTAAATATCAGCACTAAGGATGTGTTTCCTGGTGAAATCATAATCAGCATTCAGTCCAGCAAGAAAATCAAAAACTCGGTTTTTCTTAATGCACCTCTTGTATTGTTCAGCGTCAATAGGATCCTTCCACTCCAAAGCTTCTAAATGATTCATTTCTTCCCAAACTGATTGTAAGTAAGAGAAATACATGGCCACCGATTTCTCCCCTTGTCGCATATTACATGCTTCTCTTTGCTTGAGAATAAGTTGGAGTTAACTTATCCCAAATGTCCTTAGCTGTTGGAAGGACCATATAGTTGCGGGCAATGTGAGGTTGCATAGAGCATACCAGCCATGCCATAACCAGCAAATTATCCTGCTCCCATTTGGAATAATTTGGATCTTCAGTTTTCGGCTTACCGGTAATAAACCCAAGCTTACCTCTTCCTCCGATTGTGAGCTTAACTGATTGAGACCATTCAAGAAAATTTGTTCCATCAAGTTTTACAGTAGTAATTTGCCCTCCAACACTGTCATTACTTCTCAAGAGGACATAGGTAGGTACATACACATCCTTGTGTGAGTCCATTGATCACCACCCCTCTAAAGACACTTTTCCTACCAACACCACAATCTCCCAACACTAGATGAACACCCAAACACCTTTCCTTGAAGGTTAAACACGGGCTACAGCACTAAACGAAAGAAAAAAAAGGTGTTGGTGGCAAAATAGGGGAAGAAAAAAAATTCCCAAAAAATGTTTTAAGGCTCCAAAAAATCTGAGACTGCTTCCTGTAATCTCAGAAATTTACCACACTTCAAACGCAAGTGGGTTTAACAGCAACCAGCCCACCATGCAAGCATGCAAGCCCTAAACTCCAAATTTGTAATTTTCTCCAATTTTATTCTAAAAAATCCAAAAAAAAATGTAAAAGAGCTTCAAACCTCCATGAAATGTATATCAAAATTCCTCTAAAAATGAAGCACATCAAGGGGTGTCAAAACCACACATGAACGCCGTCAACTGTACGGGCTGCTGACGTCAACTGGCAGCATGTTGATGTCCACAGGTTCGCCTGTGAGTCACAGCCAGCGGCTGGTGCTCTCCTTGATCTTCCGACGCTTTGATACCAAGTTAAAGTGGTCAAGAAGGAGGAGAAGAAGAAAAAGATGAAGAAGAAGAAAGGTTTATCGAAGAATACTGGTGTGTTACTGTTCACACCCAGAAGAGTAACTAAAATGAAGAAAATTACAAATGGGCCCTTGAATAGGCACCCAAATACAAAAAAGATGAAAGGACATAGATGCCCTTACATTCTCAACATATCTTTTACATTCTGATACATCTATATATAGGTATTTTTAAGACATTATTTTACTAATTAAAACACAAAAAGTCCCCTCTGAAATTTTGAAAAAAAAAATATAAGAGTGAGGTTCGAAGTACCAATACACCCTTCTGCTGTATCAGGGTGTAGATATTTTGAACCTTGCAACTAACATCGTGGACCATCTACATTAAAGATTATGGAATTGACTTACTTTTTTATTTATGTACGAATGTTCAATTTAGTCAGATTCATAGATTATAATACCATAAGGAAGCAAGAAGTACATTGATCGGATTGTCCAATGGGATGCCAAATATACACATTCCACCATGTTTCTGACATGGTTACAGAGATCTAAACGGATAAGGACTGTACATTTAATAAAGAAAGGTCTAGCATTGATCTGTCCTCACGTGCTTACATGTTATTAGTTCAGGTGTATCTCTCACCTGCAGGTTGGTGGTGATTTGATCATTTGTAAAATGACCATTACTTGCGAGTATTTGAGTATATTCAGATAAATATATATATGGTGGAAACACAATTGATAATGGATAGAATAGTAACGGCATTTTCTGTATTTGCCTTTTGGTGGACTATCTCTGATTGAGAATATCTTTAGAGGTATATAAAGTTGCAGGAAGTTATTCTAGAGGTAATTTATATCAGGGTAATACACTGGCTTAAATCTATGGAGCTGTTCAATAGTGTCATTGGATAATCTGTTAAGAAAGTGGAGAGAAGTTGCTTTTTCAGCCCCAGATCAAGTAGTAGTTCCAGTTTGCCCAAGCAGTTTTGGCAACCCAGGGCCATCAGGTATTGGGGGTGTTCTAAGAGATGAGAAAGGGACAATAATTGCCTTGTTCTTGGGTCCAATTGATCCTGGTGACTCTCTCAGAGCTGAGATCTTGGTAGCATTGGAAGGTGTTCAGAGAGCTAAGGAGTTAAACTTACAAAAGTTGATCATTGAAGGGGACTCCAAGCTGGTGGTGCAGTGGCTGAAGGAAGATAAAAATGGGATGTGGAGGTACAGCAATGAAAAGAAGATCGGTCCATTCCAGGTAGCAACAAGACTCAAGTTGTTAACTAGAAACATGGAAAATGAAGTAAATTGGGTCAAGAGGTGTGCTAACTCCTTTGCTATTGGGTTAGCAAAACAAGGGGTAAACAGGGATACATTGTTTTGGGCACAACTGTTATGTTTTAGCTTGTTTTGTTTCTTTATCTATTTCTTAATGAAATCTTCGTTATTGATCAGAAAAAAAAAAGTTGCAGGAAGTTCTAAATATTGTGAAAAGTTTAAGGAGAGATTGTTATCATAATTCTCTCTAGAGTCAACCCAGGCCCATCAGGAATTGGGGGATTGTTCAGATATGGGGATGGTAAAATTGTCACTATGTATTCAGGGCCTATAGGAGTAGGTGACTCTTTGAGGGCGGAGGTGATGCCTTTGTTTCAAGGTGTAAGATATGCTAAGCAGATGGGGCTACACCAAATAGAGATAGGAGACTCTAAACTGCTTATTGATTGGTTGAGTTCAAGTAGTGTGGGAGCTTGGATTTATAGACATGTCATAAGGGAAATCCTCAACATAACAAAGGGAGATTGGGGTTTCTTTCAAGTGGACTAGAAGGTCAGCTAATGGATTAGCTGATGCTTTAGCTAAACAGGGGACAACAAGGGAGAATCTATTCTGGGCAGAATTGTAAAAAGGATTATTGTGGGTTTAGCACCCTATTTCAGGGGCTGACAGTTGTACATGATATTTCTTTAATTTTCTTTAATGAAGTTACCATTTCCAATAAAAAAAAGTATCATGTGTATTGGTGCAAAAGTATGGGAGTGCAAATAAGATGAATGCAATTCTGATTTATTTTTGTTTTAAAGTGAAACCACAAGTGAAAATGAACAAAAAATTACACTCTCCTAATTTGTTCTCCCATGCATCTGCACTAGTGTAAATGAAATTGCATTGCAGACAAAGTTGTAAATTGTTTTTCACTGCCAATTGTTTATCAAATAACTTTCCAAATTTAAAGCTTTTGTGTGCTTGGTGTAGTAACAAAGGAAGCTATCTTGAAAAAAAGACTTTACGAAAAAAAGACTTTGAAATAGCAAAGGAAGCAGGTGGGATGTTTAAAGGAGTTGTAGAAGAGTTGAATGTTTATGTATCAGAGAGCTATCTTGAAATTCATCTTTTCTGGGCTGGAAAAAGTACTCAGAGAATACCTGAAGATGGCTATTATGGATCATCCATTTCAGCCATCAAGTTTAGTCCGGGTAATATCACATAGAATTTGATTAAACACACACCCAAAGTTTCAAATATTGGCTTATCAAAAAACAACGATAGGCATTCAACTCATATTATATTAAATACTGATTATGAATTTCTTGAATAGATTTCACACCAAACGTACATGGCAATCCAGAGTCACCTTCATCAGAAAGGACAGGCTTGATTGTTGGTATTGTAGTTACTGTTACAGTTGTCATCTCAGCATCTCTTTTCACTATCTTCTACATGAGACGAAGGAAAAGAAAAAGCATCCACAAGGATGAAGGTAATACACTGATTTTAGCATTGGTGATGGGTTTATCTATTTTTATCTTCTGTTAGCTATCCTGTGCAGAGTTTGGGTCTGTTGTAAAGACAAGTGTGATATGGGCTCAGTAAGCAATCAAGAGTTAAAACACCATGTTGCAGGTTTGATTAGAAAGCTTAGCCCCATTTCACACACTAGTGTTCACAGCAGATCTTGTGTCGTATAAAAAGGGGATGTTATGGTAAAAAAGGCTTTTTAAGCCTCATTGTCCTCTGTCGAAAATTGTCCCCTCCATTAGATTGCTAGTGGCCATTATCACTTTTTCCACATTTATTGCAGAGTAGCAAGTAAGCCTATGAAATGCATGGGGTTCAATAGCAATTTGTTCAGGTTTGGGTTGGCAAATTTGGTTTTTGGCATCAATATGGGTCTTAACTAAGATCTATATTTAGGGTTGATACTTGGGCTGGCCCGTAACCTCATCCAACCCATCTAATTCATACCCTTGCTTTATTAGAGATCGTGAAGAGGGGTTCAAAGATATTTAAGAGAAAATGAGGGATTTTTATTTATTTATTTATTTATTTTGGGGGAGATGATAAGAATCGATTAGCACCCTTGAAGACATTCTAGAAAGAAGAGGCCTTACAACAGGTCCTGATATGGCATAGTGATGGTACTTGGGATTTGGACTGAATTGAACACCAAGGGTATTTTTGCCATTTTATAATTTTTCTGTAGGGTCCAATAATAGGTTTTGATTGTCTAGTTATAGTTTGTTTATGTTTAAAATTTCAGAGTCATTGCATAAGTAGGATTAGAGTTATTGAGTCTTCTTGGAATTGAAATAGGATATGACAACTTAGTTTGAGTCCTATTAGGATTATTGAGTCTAACAGTTTGACTCCTAGGATTATTATGAACTTAGAGTCTATAAATATGTATGGACGTTTCACACAAAGGCAATGAATTATATTGAGTTTTCTACAGCTTATGCTAGCTATGGTGAGTGATTCTCATGCCCTAGAGTGATTCTAGGCACCCTGTGAGTGATTCCAGGTATTTTTCTCTCTTCTTTCTTTCACTATTTTCTCTCTTATTCCTTCAATAAGTCATTACATCCATCGACAACCATAAAACTCTAATCAAGAAGTCCATTCAACATTCTCTAAGGACTAGAACTTTGCTGGTCCTACATCAGGGGGGTGCCACAAACATTGACTATTGAAGAGAGAGAGATTTAAGAATGATTTTATTAGAGAGAGTAATGATAGACTTTATTAGAGAAGTTTAAGGCCTATGAGAGTTTTTACTATGACTTCTTATATTTTTAATAGTTTATTTAAAATTAAATAACCATGTGTTAGAAATGAGAGAAGGAGGTCCATGTGTGCATTGAGGTGAAAGGACTCTTGGCCTCCCTCCTTCCTCTATCTGATATAGAGGAGAAGAGAAGGGAGAGAGAGATCTGATTAGGAGTCAAAAAATTATAGCTGGCGGTGCCCAGCTTGTTATTTATATTCACCTAATATAAATGGATAAGAAGTTACAAGTATGCCCCTGGCAGCACTTCCTAATAACAAACAAATAAAAAAGAAAGAAAAGAAACTAGCTAACACCATCTAAGGCTGACAGCATACTAACAACAACTGCAGAGAACAAATAAATAAGCTTCACAACACTCCCCCTCAAGTTGGGTTGTATATGTCTATAATGCCCAACTTGTCACACAACTCATTATGCCGCAAGTATGGAAGTCCTTTTGTGAGGACATCAGCAAGTTGTTCCTTGGATTTGACATAAGGGATGCAAATTTCTCTTTTTTCCAATTTTCCCCATATGAAGTGTTTGTCCACTTCAATGTGCTTGGTCCTCTCATGTAGGACAGGATTGCTAGCGATTTTTATGGCTGCCTTCTTGTCATTGTAAAGAGACGTAAGATTATGAAAAACAACTCCAAACTCTACTAGAAGGCTTTTTAGCCAAAGAGCTCCAGCCACCCCATGTGCCATAGCTCTATATTCTGCTTCATCACTTGACCGTGCTACCACACTTTGTTTCTTGCTTTTCCTGGTCACTAGGTTTCCTCCCACAAATGTGCAATACCCACTTGTGGAATTTTTGTCGTCTACAACACCTGCCCAATCAGCATCTGTAAAGACTTCCACCTTTAGATGATTATGTTTATTGAATAGTAGACCTGTTCCTGGATACTTTTTTAAGTATCTAAGAACTCTCTCTACTGCCTCCATGTAAAGTTTCTTAGGAGAGTGCATGAATTGGCTCAGGACCACAACTGAATAGGCAATGTCTGGACGGGTCATGGACAAATAAATCAACTTCCCCACTAACCTTTGGAACTGTTTCACATCTTTCAAAGGTTCACCATTACAATTACCCAATTTATGATCAACATCCATAGGAGTATTTGCTGGCCTTGCGCCTAACTTGCTGTGTCTTATAACAGATCAAGGGTGTACTTCCTTTGAGAAATAAAGATGCCCTTTTTTGAGCAGGCAACTTCAATTCCAAGAAAATACTTTAGAGGACCTAGATCTTCACTTCAAATTTAGATGAAAGGAATTATTTCAACTGTTGTATTTCTGAACTCCAATTTTCTGTAATGATAATATCATCCACATACACTATTAAAACAGCAACATGTTCCTGACATCTCTTCACAAAGAGTGTGTGATTAGATTGACATTGCTTGAACCCTACTTGCTGAACTGCCATATGAAACTTACTGAACCAAGCCCTGTGAGATTGTTTCAAACCATAAAGAGACTTTCTCAGCTTGCACACCTTATTTTCACTTCCCTTGGCACAGAATCCCAGGGATTGAACTATGTACGTTTCCTCCTCTAGGTCACCATTTAAAAAGGCATTCTTAATGTCCATTTGATGCAATTCCCAGTCAAGGTTAGCAACTAATGATAGAAGTACTCAAATTGAGTTCATCTTAACTACTGGAGCAAATGTTTCATCATTGTGAACCCCGTACACTTGTGTACCCCTTGGCTACTAATCTTGCTTTGTACCTTTCAACTATCCCGTCCGCCTTGTATTTAACTGTAAACATCCACTTACACCCCACTAGGTCTTTCCCCCTTGGAAGATCCACCAATTTCCAAGTTTGATTTTTATGAAGGGTATTAATCTCTTCCTTCATAGCATCTATCCATTCAGGGTATTTTAAGGCTTCTGCAACATTTCTAGGTACATGGATACAATCAACTGTAGATAGGAAGGCTCGGTATGAGGGGGAAATGTGATCATAGGAGACATATTGGGTAATGGAGTGTTTGGTAGTGCATGACTTGACTCCCTTTCTTTGAGAAATAGGAATGTCAAGGTCATCCACAATAGGAGCATGAGTATCAGTAGGTGTAGCAGGGTTTGGACTTACCTCCTGGGAGTCAGACGGTATTGGATGCTCAGTATTTGGGAGCTCCACATCTCTGTCACATTGTTGATCTCTATGGCGTGTACGTTGGAAGACACGAAAGGGGGCAAGGTCTAGAATAGAAGGAAGAGGGAGCTGGCGGACTTGAACCTATTTCTCCTCTTCCACACTTATGATTAACGGGAAGATGTTTCCCAAGAAGCAGGGAAGAAAGGTTCAGACTCAAAGGACACATCCATAGAGACAAAAAAACTTATGATTAACGGGATCAAAGCACTAATACCCCTTTTGAGAGGAGGAATACCCCAGAAAGATACGAGGAATGGATTGAGGGTCTAACTTAGCCCAAGACGGAGACAAATCATGGACAAAGGCACGACAACCAAAGACTCTCATGGGAATGAAAAATAAAGGGGACTGAGGGAACAACTGATGAGGGGCCATGTAGTTCAACACTCTAGAGGGCATGCGATTAATGACATAAGCAGTTGCAAGTATAATAACATCCATCCAAAACCTTTTTGGAACATTCATGTGTAACATCATCCCTTGAGCTACCTCAAGTAGGTGTCTGTTTTTTCTTTTTGCAACACCATTTTGTTCTGGTGTTCTTGTGCAAGAGCTCCTATGAATAGATCCGTGGGAGGCAAAGAACTCATTGATCTCACCATGAAAATATTCCTTTGCATTATCTGATTGAAAGATTTGTATTTCATCATGGAAGTGCATAAACACCATCCTCTGGAAGTCTTTCACAATCTTTAGAACTTCACCTCTGCTACGCATGGGGAATACCCATGTATAGTGGGAGAAATCATCAATCAATGTGATAAAGTACTTATACCTGCCCTCAGAGATTATAGTAATAGGCCCCCATACATCAGAATACGCAATATGAAAAGGAAAACTGGATCTTTTATTACTTGAATGAAAAGTTGTTCTACGCTGTTTGCTTAACCAACACGTTTGACATTGAAAATCTGATACCGAACATGACTTAAATAAAACTGGAAACAAATACTTCACTATTTCAAATGAAACATGACATAACCAACTATGCCACAGAAAAAATTTGACTCTTATTTGACTGATTATATGACTCCGAGGACGACACCGAGAGACCAGATTTATTGTCAAGAATGTAGAGACCATCCACTAGGCTTCCTCTACCAATTGTCCTCCCATAAGTTATATCCTAAAAAACACATGAACTAGGAAAAAAGGTTACACTACAGTTTAAACTGTTTGTGATGCTATTGATCAAAAGCAAATTTATAGGAAGTTGGGGAACATGCAACACACTATCCAGGTTAATGCCATGGGGAAGGGATATTGATCCTTGGCTTGCAATGGAGGAGAATGATCCATCTGCAAGCCTCACTTTATCCCTTCCTAATGAAAGGCTATAAGTCTGAAAGAAGTTTGGCTTACCGGTCATGTGGTTAGAGGCCCCTGAGTCAATGATCCAAGGGGAATCAGTGGTAGTGGTGACATGGAATGCAGAAGCCACATTACCTGATGTAAATGCAAATGAAGTAGGAGTACCAGTAACTGAACTATCCATCTATTGCAAAGCCCAACCATATGACTCCAAGTGATCTCTGAAGGAATTCATGATATCTTCCTTGGGGTCAGAACTAGTAAAGTGGTCCCGTGTAGTACCAGTAAACTGAGTATCTTGGGTTGCCACATGTGTTGCATTATGTGTTGTATTCGGCTTCTTCTGAACTTGTACTTTACCCTATTCTTGGTTCTTCACTGCCCACTTGGGCTTCCCGTTAATCTCTCAACATATGTCACGTGTATGTCTCGAGCGCCGACAGTGGGTACAAAACAACTTGTCTTTATTGTCAGCCTTCTTGGAGTCACTTTTCTTTCCCATATTGTTACTACCAATTGTAGCCAATGCTACCTGTTGATCCTCCTCAGTCGTAACCATAACACTCCACCTACTTTCTTCAGATTGAACAAGGGCATATACCTCTTAAACCGAAGGCAACTCTTTGCTTCCTAAGATCTGAACTCTCAATGGTTCATAAGCAGGGTTCAGTCCCAACAAGAATGACAAAACCCGCTGCTGAGAAACCAGCTTCTTATAGGCCTTAGCATCACCTTCATGTTTCCATTCTATAGCTTGATAGTGATCCAATTCTTTCCATACTGAAGTAAGGGCTGAATAATAGGCAGACAAACTACAATTCCCTTGTTTACAGGTTGAGGATTCAGCTTGCAACTGGTAAATCTTGACATAATGCCTTTGCTCAGAATAGGTGGTTTTGGCCTGTTCCCAAATCTCACTAGCGGTGTCTGCCCACATAAAGTTCTTCACATCGGGTTCCATGTCTGCAAGGAGCCAAGACATCACCATACTGTTTTCTTGGTCCCACCCATCATGTTCAGCTGTCTCACACTTGGGTTCTTTCATTCTTCCATTTATGTAACCAGCTTTTCCCCTTGCTGTTACATAAAGTTTCACATTTTTAGCCCACTCCAGGTAGTTTAGGCAATTTAAAGGGGTAATTGGCATGGGAAACATCATGTTTTCACCCCCCCATACCAGCTGTGCTACGGGTTGGTGTAACTCCAGATGATGCTGAATCATAGTTTGCCATTGAGGAATAGGGTCACAAATGTACCAAACCAGATCACACACAATCAGAATGCTAAACTTCGAAGAATTTTACTTCTGGAATGAGAAAGATACTTCTGAAATCAGTCCAGCAATAGTTCATCCATTAGAACAGCCCAGTAATCAGTCCAGCAACTAGTCTACTAACAGTATGCTGAAATCAGTCTACTAACAGCAATAGTTCGGCCAGAAGCAGTCATTAAAAAGGCCTACTAACAGTTCGACTACAACACATGATTGAAAAAAATACATGCGTGTATCGTTCGCGCAGCATGAATACGTGCCACGCGTCCTTAAAACGTGTACGCCATAAAAACGTGCGAGGTGCTTCCCTCTCACTCTCAGTCTCTCACCACCCTCTCGCTCATACCGAATCGAACCCACAATGCACGCTGGTTCTCTCTCTCCTCTGCAGTCCCCATCCTCCCTCTCCCTCTCACTCCCGTCCAGGGTCAGGGTGATGGCATTCTTAACCATTATCGGTGACGAAGAACAGCAGGTAAGTCCGGTAATTCCCTTCTTTCTTCATACTATGTCTTGCCCTTCAATATTCCATGGTCAGTTTCATCGTGCTCTGTTTTATTTTTTAAACAAATATTATGTTTTCTTGCTTCAGCCTTAAATCTTAATGGCTTATTCTTATTAAATCAGTCCGAAAATATTCTATTTTGAGATAAAAAAAAAAAAAAAAGAAAACAAAGCACGGTGGAACTAAGAAACAAGCTTATGTTTTGTCATTTCAATGACAAAGCATGATGGAACTAAGAAAACGTTGAATGAATATGTTTTGCTTTTGCTTCATGGAGTCTCAATGGCAGGGTTCTTTTATTTGTTTGGCGTTTCAATGATAAGAATTATATTCTATTTTATTTGTAGCTTAAGAATTATGAGAAGTTGAGAATGTACATTCTAAAGATTTGGCGTTATTTACTTGCCAATTGCGATGTGAATTTCTATACAGTATACTGTAGTTGGTGAAAAACACGAATGAGATAAAGCCATTTTTATCTGCAATTGTGGCTTAAGATTAGGACTCTCATTACTCGTCACTTTTTTTCAATTTCTGTACCTAAAAAGCTAGAAAATAGCCATGAATATCAACTTTCACAACACTTTTCTTTTGAAGTTTTGGTTTTGAACGAATAACTTGCTAAAAATTATATAAAAAAAGTATAGTTCAAAAGTTGAAAGACTGAAGATGTCTTTCTGGCAATGTTGATGAGAAGAATCTTAGATTCAATTAAATCAGGGTTGTTGTATCAGGGGCTGTTGAAAGGATCGCAGGTTACCTTTGTTAGTGTGAAAACTGAAAAGAAACTCTCTCTTATTAAAAATTGAAATTGGTAATGCCAAATCTTCGGAGTGGAGGGTCCCCACCTTAAATTTTAGCAATTGAGAAAAAATTTTACTTAATAATTGTCATTTCATTACAATTGAAATAGCTGAATTGAAGGACATCTTGCTTTATCTTACTTTAATTTTATGTTTTCAACTCTCTATTATTTATAGATTATCCACAAACTTTCATTTATTTATTTATTTATTGTTTGAGGCTTAGGCCTCACCCCTATCACTGCCTTACGTCCTCCTTTAGCCTTTTAAACCTTGCATTCATGTGTAGGGAGGTGTCTCGCTGTCCAAAAAGCTTCTAAAGGGATTTCCCCTTTTCCTGTGAGGGAGATTATATTTGCAGACACGAAACAGAAGAACAGTAAATCAAGAAGAAAGATGTGACCACCTTCACTCCATACCAGCTTCATCGCAGGTTCATAGACACTGTTCTTCATCAACTAGAATAGGAACAAGTTGCAATTCAACTGACCCTCTTAGCTCTCCTATTTACCTCAACTATGACCAACAACCCAACAGCAGCATTAGCTCAGCCCTCCATGACAACGAACCTCCTCTAGAGTTTCTTTCCCATTCTCTCTGGACTTCCCAGTGACCCATAAAGACCCACCTCCACCAAACATGGAAAAACAAGACCAGGTCATTAATGAGGCTGAAGACAACAAGAAGAGAGAAGGGAATTACCGGACTTACCTGCTGTTCTTCATCACCGGTAATGGTTAAGAATGCCATCACCGCCCGTAATGGCTGATACCTTGTCCATTCCACCGGTTCTGGAACAATTAAAAATTTAAAAAAGAATACATTAGTTTTCAGGGGATATAACGGCCAAACCAAGGATTAAAAAGAAGAAGAAGAAGAACCATGGCCAGTACCCGAACAAAGGTGGCAGCCGGTCGCCGGTTGCTCTGGTCACTAGCTGGTTGAAAGGTAGAACCCTGACTTTGGATGGGAGCGAGAGGAAGTGAAAGAATGATGGGATCCATCCAATGGACGCCAAAAGTTGCGGAATGGGTAGGGTGAATTTCAAAAATTTTTCCACCTTTCTTCCAACTGGGAATCCAATTCCCTGATTTTAGAATGTAATATTCAAGGATCCTACTTGAACCATAATCGAACCAGATTTGAACCAAAATAACAAAGGGAGGATTGTACCTGATCCAAAGAAGCAATATCTCCCAAAGTTGGTGTTCACACCCAAAGGAGGAACCAAGATCTACTCCTGCTGAAGATGACACAGCAACTCTAGAACAGAACCAGCAGGGTGCGTCCTACACACTGAATCCTTCACAAGAATCCTCTGGAAATCTTGAGCACCAAAACCGAATCAGTCCTTCAACAAAGACGATGTCAAGAACTGTTCTTGACTTTTCTCTGATAGAAAGATCGAACTGCTATAGGTGGTGGCTGCAACTAGAGAGAGAGGCTAGAGAAAAGATGGCGAACTGCTTTTCTTTTCTCTAGGGTTTCTGAGAGCTTGTCTCACAAGAACTGCAGAGTATGAGAGTTGTCTCCCTATGGTTCGAATTCATGTAATTCGATTAGGGTTTCTCCCAGTTGCTTAATGATAAAGAAAAGATTTCCTGATCATATCATAAATCACTCCTCATCCAAATCTATATCTGAATTAGGACTCTTCTTAATCTTATCTACAGATTAGATAAGCTTTTTGGGCTCATCAAATCTCAGATCCGCCCTTAATATGATTGTTCAAAATAGCCCAGTTCGAAATGGGCTTCAGGCCCAATAAGGTTATGTGCTTAAATAGTTTCCAGTCTGCTGCCCAGTTGGGCTTCTTTGTATGTCATGGGACCCAAGCATTGATCTACACACCAGCCACATGGGTTCGGCCCAGCCTTTATTACAAGGCCTAGCCGAATTCACTAGAAAACCCCAGTGAACCCCTGAGCCCATCACATGGACCCTATGGGCCCAACACTTATACTAAGTGGTCCCTGGGCCAAGCCATATTATAAAAACCCAGGGACTGTGGGCAGGTGCAAGATTAGCCCATTAGGTATTATCCTAAATAGCCTTACACTTAACCTCTCAGCCCATAATGATCAAGCACTGCCCGACAAGAGAGGACCTCTCCCTCGGCTGCAAGGAACAGTGTTGCACTCTCTACTCACATGGATCCCAGGAATTAAAACCATTTGCAAACGTTTTGAAACCGTACATATATATATAAATTTTGCAAAGCTAAATTCCAATGATTGAAATCAACTACCGGCAGTTTGGTTTCCATCAGAGAGAGTGCATTCCCGATCATTACCTTTGTCTGACAAAGGGGCTGATCCTGTCACTATGATCACCCACTCAGATGAATTCTCAGACTGTCCCAACATACCCAGGTTTTGACCCTTGCTAAGGATCTCACTGATTTGCACATCAAAGACAGCCCAATCCGACACCTAGTGAAGTATCATAATCGAGTCTAGGGGTCAGGTGTAACTTTCCAGTTTTGCCCATCTGTCTCCAAGGTCCAGGGCAATACTGGAAAATTGGTCCGGTTCAAGGGTTCAAGGGTTCAAGTAATCCTACACTACGTGTGCCTTGGGTCTCACCCTGGCGGCTGAGATAAGCCACTCCAACACTTGGCAGCACACCAGTGTCAGCCTTGGCAGGATAAATCTCCCCAGACTTATCCAACGGCTATGAACATTTAAAACTAACACGAGTCTCATTAAGTGTCCAGTTTTAGGGTCTTACACAGAATCTTACCAAACAACATGAATCAAACATGCACTTTATTAATTTACACTTAAATGTCCAAAGTACATCAAATCAGATTGAAGCTAAGGGCATACAAAACTGTCTAACAGGAAGAGGGAGGATGGGATCTCCGGAGGAGAGAGACGTGGCGGCCCGGTCCATGTACGCGAGTTACAGAACTAGCGTGCATCGTAGGTTCGATTCCGTATGGGCGAGAGGGTGGTGAGAGACTGAGACGGAAGCACATCACACATTTTTATGACGCACGCGTTTGAAGGATGTGTGGCACGTATTCATGTTGCGCGAATGATGCGCGCATCAACTCTGCCTGGACTGAAGCCGAATTCGGTGCATGCATCCACCGTCGTTTCATTGCCTACCACCCATAGACAACCATTTTCACATTTTGAAAATGAATCTTTTTCTGACGTTGAGAAATGCAGCCCAACTCATTAGGTTAATCAAAACCTTATTTCCAAAATAAATCTTCATTAATTGTTTTCCAACCCATTTTTTAGATTTGCATTGGACATAAATCCTTTAGGTTTAGGGTCTGTTCATTTCCTCTTAATTCTTATATCTTAATTGAAATCTTTTAACTTTAACAGAAAAATGGTTGTTCATTTCCTTTTATCTTTTATCTCTTAATTCTTATATCTTAATTTTGTTTTGGATTTTACTTTATTCTGCTTCATGTCTTAATTTACTTCATTTGTACTACAATCAAACAAAATAAGCTAAAATCTGAAACAAAAATAGGTCAGAATTTACACTCATATCATTTGCATTGCCATGGTTTTGCATCAGTACAAATTTATTTGCATTGCAACCAAACACAACTTAAGGCCCAGTTTGGAAGGAGTACAAATACAAATATGTTTTTTTTTTTTTTTTTGAAGTCCCAAATACAAATTTATAGGGTGGAAAGCCTTGTATTTTGTATTATTTTGTATATGTTTATATTGTACATTTTTGTATGTATACATTTTTCTAAGGCCTTGTTTGCTTTTAAGAAGTTATTTACCTGAGTAAATACATTTACCCAAATAAGTGTTTCCCGTGAGATACTTACTTGGGTAAATGCATTTACCCATGTTCTTCTATTTCCTAGGTAAATAAGAAGACCATTTTAGCTATGAAAAGCCATTAGTAGAAAGGGCAATTTTGTCCCATGCAAGTGTTGACAACTCCCCCCTAAGTGGGAGAGTTACCAACCTAGGAGAACATGGGTATCTTGGTCAATGGGAATCAAAACCCCATTGAACAACTTTCCCTCTCTCAAAATCCAAAACAAGAACAGACCCTAAGATTAAATCAAGTTTTACATTAACCCTTATTAATTCCATATTAGGATTGAATAAGTCTGAACACGTCATTCAAAAAAGAGTAAAAGACTTAACCTCCCCTCATATTTCACCTAAATACTAAAACAATCTCTCACTTTTCAAATTGGACTTAGACGTCCCTTACATCAGCGGACAAAAACCTCCCATATTTAAACTCTTATTAGCACATGACATCATGTACCATTCAATATTTTTTTAAATTTCAATTATGCCCTTTTGTTACCTCTTTGATAATTTTCTATTGTGGGCAATGTTGGCCCTTAAAGAAGACTCTCAAGATTTTCATGTCATATGAGAAAGCTCTGTTAATTAGTGTTTTTTTTCTTTTCTTTTCCATTTTTTCCTATTTTTGTGTTTATTTTGTGTTCTATTTAGTTTGGTTGCTTGTTGTTGTTGTTGTCTTGTAGTTTTGTTCCTTTTAATGAAATATATTAAAAAAAAAAACTCTCCTCACCATCAAAATGCAACCTTGAAAAAAGGGAATTGTTTATAAAAAAATTTAAAAAAAAACTACTTTTTTATTGTTTTTGCAAAACTTTTTTTTTTGTAACTATGCACAACCAAATGTGTATATCTACAAAGCTTTTTTCATAGTTTTTGCAAACCTTTTTTTGTAGATATACACAACCAAAGGTTTTTGCAAACCTTTGACATTCAAACAAATCTTAGATTTAAGGAAAATAATTTTCCATACACACTTCTTGTATTTTGTATCTGTATTTGTTAATGAGTATGAAAGAATGGTAGGATCCGTCTAATGGACGCCATAAAGGTTGCGGAATGGGTGGGCGAATTTCAAAAATTTTCCTACCTTCTCCCAACTGGGAATCATATTCCCTAAATTTAGAATACAATATTCAAAGATCCTACTTGAACCATAATCAAACCAGGTCTGTACCAAAAGACAAATGGGAGGAATATACCTGATCCGGAGAATCAGTATCTCCCAAAGTTGGTGTTCACACCCAAATAATGCACCAAGAACCGTTCCTGCTGAAGATGACACAGCTATAGATGGAACAGAACCAGCAGGGTGCATCCTACACACTGGATCCTTCACAAGAATCCTCTGGAAACACTAAACACTGAATCCTTTTAGTCTTTGTTGCAAGACTAATGTCAAGAACAGATTTCTTGACTTTCTAATTCTGCAAAGATCGAATCTTGCAAAGGTAGATGGCGGCGGCAAGAGGAGAACTTCAAAGGCGAAAAAGCTGAACTGCTTCTTCTTCTTTCTCTGGAGTATGAATGAGATCCTTCTCACATCGCAAGAGATATCCTGTATCTCTTTCAAAAGGTGGTTCGAAATCTGATGATTTCTCTCTCTTAGGGTTTCTCTTCCTTTCTTCCTGATTAAGAAACCTCCTAATGAGGAGTTATCCCAATCCAAATCAGTATTTGGATAGGGGATTATCTTAATCCTATCTGCAGATAAAGTTAGCTTACTCCTGATCTTATCAGGAGGTTACCAGATTCAAATTTAATTTGAATTTGGTCTCCAAGAGTGGATAAGGCTAAAGGCCCAATCCTTTTACTAACATTAATCTTAGATTCACCCCATGGATGGGTGATCATATCAGCCCACCTCGAAATGGGCTTTTGGCCCATTAAGTGTTCAGTGTCTAATTACTTTCCAATCTGCTGCCCAGTTGGGCTTCTTTGTATGGCGTGAGACCCAAGCATTGATCTACACACCAGCCACATGGGTTCGGCCCAGCTTTTAATACAAGGCCCAGCCGAATTCACTGAAAAAACTCAATGAACCCCTGAGTCCATCATATGGACCCTATGGGCCCAACACTTACATTAAGTGGTCCTTGGGGCAAGCCATCTTATAAAAACCCAGGGACTGTGGGCAGGTGCAAAATTAGCCCATCAGGCATTATCCTAAATGGGCTTATACTTAACCTCTCAGCCCTTAATGATCAAGCACTGCCTGACAAGAGAGGACCTCTCCCTCGGCTGCAAGGAACAGTGCCGCACTCTCCTCTTACATGGATCCCGGGAATTAAAACCATTTGCAAACAATTTGAAACCGTACATATAAGTATAAATATATTAATTTTGCAAAACAAAATTCCAACGATTGAAATCAACTGCCGGCAGTTTGGTTTCCATCAGAGAGAGTGCATTCCCGATCATTACCCTTTGTCTGACAAAGTGGCTGATCCTGTCACTATGATCACCCACTCAGATGAATTCTCAAACTGTCCCAACATACCTAGGTTTTGATCCCCGCTAAGGATCTCACTAATTGGCATATCAAAGACAGCCTGATCCAACACCTAGTGAAGTGTCATAATCGATTATAGGTGTCAGGTGTAACTTTCCAGTTTTGCCCATCTATCTCCAAGGTCCAGGGCAAGACTGGAAATCTGGTCCGGTTCAAGGATTCAAGTAATCCCATACTGCATGTGCCTCGGGTCTTACCCTGGTGGCTGAGACAGGCCATCCCAACACTTGGTGGCACACCAGCATCAGCCTTGGCAGGATAAATCTCCCCAGACTTATCCAACGACTGTGAACATTTAAAACTAACGCGAATCTCTATAAATGTCCAGTTTTAGGGTTTTACACAGAATTAAACCAAACAACATGAATCAAACATGCACTTTATTTATTTCCACTAAATAACAAAATTACATCAAATCGGGTTGAAGCTAAGGGCATACATAAACTGTCTAACAGAGTATAGATGAGATATATACACAGTTGTGATAAGTCTGGGGAGCTATGTACAAGGAGTTATCAAGATTGGACTCTTTCTAGATGAGCTTGAATTGTCTGACGTGTGTCATTGGCCATTGGGATTGTTAGCCTTATCATCGGGTTTCTTATCTTTATCACCCTCCCTCAAGTTGAATATGGGTGAGATAACGATCAACTTTCCCCAAAGTAGTTGAAATCGAGAGGTACCAAGAGGTTTAGTCAAAGCATCTACAATTTGATCAGCAGTAGAGATGTATTTAACAATTAATTGTCAAGAGTGCATTTATTCAAGAACAAAGTGAAAATCAATCTCAATATATTTGGCTCGTGCATGGAACACTAGATTCGCCAACAAATGGATAACACCAATATTGTCACACCAAAGAATGAGAGGAGAAGAGGGTAGAAATCCAATTTCAAAGAGAAGAGTGTGCAACCAAAGAAGCTCAAAGGTGGCATTGGCAAGACTCTGATATTCAGATTCAGTACTAGACTTGGAAACTGTGGTCTTCTTGAATAAGTCCAAAAGATTAAATAGTCGCACATAAATATATAGAAATCTCTTTGAGAGCGCCAGTCATCAGGGCAGCCAGCCCAGCCAGCATCGGAAAAGGCATAAAAGAAAGAGAAGGAAAGTGTAATGACAAGACCAAAAGCAAGTAATTAACTTTGAGGTATCATAAGATATGTTTGACAGCAGTCATGTGAAGAGAAGTGGGCGTATGTAAGAACTGGCACACTTTATTTACCGCAAAGCATATGTCAAGCGAAGTAAACGTCAAATATTGCAAGGCACCTACAAGATGACAGTATGGAGTGGGACCCACAAGAGGATCACCACAAATTGTGGAGAGAGAAGTCTCGAAGTCATAGGAGTAGAGATGGGCTTAATGCCATCAAGATGCTCTCGTTGGAGAAGGTCAACTATATACTGACGTTGTGAAAGAAAGAGACCATGCCCAATATGAATTGACTGAATGTGCAAAACAAAAAAGTGGAGAGGATCGAGATCCTTAATAGAAAAGGTGGAACTCATAGACACAATAACCATATCACTTAATGAAGGGTGATGAATCAGCATGAGAGGCTTGAAATTGGCATTTTAAGAGAAAGGAGTTGAATCAATTGTTCTCGGAGGCCTGTTTGAGCCCATATAGTGACTTCTTTGAATAACAAACATACAATGGAAAACGCTTGTCACTGAAACCGGGTGGTTGTAACATATAAACATGAGTTACAGGTTTAATAACCAAGCTGAATGTTTTCTTGTAGTCCACTCCTTCTTGCTAAGAGTACCCTTTGGTGACAGGTCGAGCTTTGTAGTGAGCAACAGAACCATCTGAGTTCTGCTTGATACAGAAAACCTATTTACCACCAATGACATTAGAATGGGGAGATGCTGGCCAAAATTACCTTTGGAGAGTAGAGCATTAAACTCCTCCTCCACAGCACGCCGCCAATAAGCATATTTGACAGCTTCTGAAAAACAACTGGGTTCAATACTGGTCTCAGGTAGCGGATGTTGTGAGTATTAGTGGTTGGAGGCGGGGCATTTGCTGATCTCATGCTTCGATCGAGTACCCATGGAATGAGTATTAGTAGTTGGAGGTGGGCAGGTGGCGTAGAACTTGGTGGAAGCACAACTTCAATAGAGGAAGTGTGATCAATAGTAGGAGCATCAACATTAGTTGGCGCACTCTCGGAGAGGCAATAGATGGTTCAATAGGTATATGTTTGGCATTGATATTGTAGTTGTACAGCACCGTTTTCTGCTGCTGATGTGTGGCTTGGAGCATTGTTTTCTCAGAAAATGGTGCCTTTATTTTTGTTTGGAATCGTAGGTAGGACGCTTCTTGGAGCAATAGTAATTTAATTTTTCTATTTGGTATCTTTGCTCCACGAAACGTTTTCAACACTGGTACCCATTATCTAATGCCACATCACTGTCCTTTTGGCAGCAACGAGCTGCAGCTCCAAGAAATGCCAAATTTGGTGTTGCTCCAAGCCATGGCTTCCCGATTTCTGAGGCATGACTTTAAGTATCGTTTTTTATGAAAAAATGATTCTAAACAAATGCCTGCTTCCTGGAACACCATTTTTTTCAATGTGGCGCTGATGTGGCACCGTTGCTCCAAGAAACGACAATGATGCCAAACAACTCCTAGAGAAGAGGAAGACACCAGTTCAGATGGAGTGAGTAACACTAGTGGTGATCCAAGGGAAAATTTCCCAGAAGATGGCTGCTAAACTGAGATGGAGTCTAGAGCAATATAAGCAAAAGGAAATAATTTGTCATTAAAGATGACATTGGAAAAATAAAAGTCCTTTCGCTGCTCGGGTTGAGGCAATAATAGCCTTTATAATTGGCTAGATAGCCTAGAAAGACGCAAACTCTTTGAGCGGAATTGCAACTTGTTAGTAGTGTAGACGAGTAGTTGTGTGCAAATCTTGGAACCAAAAATGTGTGGGCACCGACGAGTGAGCTAATAAAGCAAGCCTCGTTTCAACAATAGAGTGATGATGCCTCTCAGCCTGTCCATTTTGGGCTTATGTGTGAAAGCAAGAAATTCACTTAGGCCTTTTTTGGCAAATCTTTTTGAAAGATAGATAAAAAATGATCTTTTTCTGTTTGGCTAATGAAAGCTCGTTAGATCGAAAGACAAATTTCAAAAAAGACTCTAAAAGACCAAAGTGGTCTAGATCTCAGAAGCCCTGAGCCAAGCTTATGGTCTATCAGGTTTTCTCGGCTTCCCAATGCTTTTGACAATTTTCGAGAGAAACTCTCTGCTCAAAGGTGCTCGAATGTATGTTCTTCTCGTTTTCTTCTTCTTAGACTCAAATTCGTCGCAACGTCGAGTTACTACGGTGAGAGCTGTAGATGATTTGCAACAGCTATTGGAGGAGCTGATAAAAACAGAGGGAGAGAGAGAGAGAGGAGAGGGAGAGGGAGAGGGAGAGAGAACAAAATAAATGGAATGGAGTGGATAGAAACAATAGCCGCTGCTATGATTTGCAATAGTAAATATAGAGGTGGAAATCAGTAAAAAAAATAATAAAAGAAAATAAAAAGAAGGGGAAGGAGAGGAAGAGAGAGATGGAATCGAACATGAGAGAGCTCGGATGGAGTCGCCATTGTCAGAACTGTTTTCGTCACCGCTGTGAAGAAGAAGAAGAAGAAAAGGCATTTCAGGCCATTATTCTGCCACTGTGTGTCGAGAGGGAGGGGAAGATGAATAGTAGAAAAGAGAGGGAGAGATAAAAAATAAAAGAGAAAAATTGTAGAGGAGAGAGAGATCGGAGGCACACCATTCCTCCGCTGTATGTCGAGAGGGCGGAGAAGATGAATAGTAGATTAGTTGAAATGGAAAAAGTTAGGTTATATTTATATCAAGGCATTGATAATTTTAGTAAAGTTTAGGGTTATTTTGTAATTTTAGGAAAGTTGGGTCAAACTGAGTTTCTAATCCAATAATGGGGTTTAAACTTGTTCAAAGGCCGAGTTTGTGCTAGACTTTGCCTCTTTAACAATGGAAAATGTCAAGGCCCAAGCCCGAGCTTGTCCAGCCCATCGAGCCAAGATCTTGAGCCCAAGCTTGAAGCCCGATCTGTAGGGGTGAGCAAAAAAAATCCAAAAACCGAATCGCAAAATCAGTTAACCAAATCGGTCGGTTTGGTTTTAGTTCGGTGTTTTTAAAAAACTAAAGGTATCGGTTCGATTTTGATTAACCAATATAAAAAACCGACGGTTAACCGAACCGATCGTATACATATATTTCTATATATTTTATATATATTTATGTATATTATATATTTTTTATTTTTTATATATTATAAATTAATAAATATGCATTATATATATAAATGTATATATTTATAATATATTATTTATTATTTATTATTTAAAATATAATATTTTATATATATTAACACTTTTTTATTATATATTTATAATATATATTGTAAAATCTAAAAAACCAAAAAATTGACAAACTGAACTAGCGGTTAACCGAACTGGTCAACTGGTTAACCAACTGGCTTCAGTTCAATTCCAATTACCAGTTTTCCAAAAACCGGTACTACTGATTTGGTTCAAGAAAATGCCCCACGATTCGGTTAACCAAACAGTGAGCACCCCTACCAATCTACACATAAAATGTCATCTTTTCGGTGGAATTTTATAAACTAGTATTATATTAATTTAGTAATAATTTAATAAATTAATAAACTAATTTGTATTTCCTAAATAATATATTAATATTTGATAATAATTTAATAAAAAATTACATATTACATATATTTATTATATATAACTGATGGAGGGTGATTTGGCCCGACCTCGTAGTTCAGGTACACGTGGACGTGACCTTGCTCAAACAGTGACTCAGCATGACAAGACAACGGACGTGAGCACAACTCGGGGGGGAAGTCCCACCGAGTTCAGCACGGCAACTCGGTAGGTAAACTACCCGCCGAAAGCCGCCTTGCCCGCACCTCCTCCCCGGGGTTAAGGCACTTCGGGGGGTCCCGAGTTCGGGGCACCCTGACCCCTTTTGAGACCCGAGCTCCTCCCAATGGACCTCGGGTCACTCCCAAGTAAGAACGCACCGATTCTTCTTCGGACGCCCCGAGGCACAAAGACCTCGGGTCGGCTAGCTTGGCATAATCGGCTGTAGGCAACCGATTACTCAAAGGATAGCCCAGCTCAGGGTAATTCGTAGGAGAACAACTCGGTGTACCATAGGAGGGCTTCCTGCCCGACCGCCGTACCTGACAAGCCTGAGAACAGCAGACATGTCCCCTTGCCACGCCTGCCACCTTTAGAAAGGCGTCCCACACCTGACAGACACGTACCCTGCACGACGGCCCCGCGTGTGCCACCTCAGCCCTGCCTGTAACGGCTGTGGCAAACTGACAGTGGCGGTTATGCCTGCCCTGCCAGGAGTCAGAGGGTCCAGAGCAACAGAATTCAGTCATAAGGAGATTATTCTCAAGCAACAAGGTATCTAGAATGACTAGCGCAACTTGGCACTCTTAGTTTTCATTCTCCTTCAGCTTCTTGCACACAGTACTAACTTAAGCATCGGAGCGTTCCGGCTGGGAAACCCCCACCCCGGGAGTTCTTACTCTTTCCTCTCGTTTCAGACACCTCTCAGGAGCAACGCGAGCGCCAGGTAGGAGTGACCGGATTGAGCTACATCAATAACATAAGTATTTTTTATTATATGTAATAGTGTTGACCGTGCTTATTTGAGAAAGTCCGAGACTAGCCCGAAAAATAGTCAGGTTTGGTATTTAAAGCCCAAGCCTAAGCCCGTGGGCCTAAAATTATGTCCAATCCCAAAAAAATAGCGAGTTGGGTCGAATCGGCAAGTATACTTTCCAAACGGTCTTTTGGTCTTTGTAGCTTTTAAGAAGATCTTTGAAAAAAATTGAAACCAAACGGTCTTTGGTCTTCGAAGATCTATTTATGAAAGTTCATCAGTCTTTTGAGGTCTTGAGCTTTTAGAAGATCTTCCTAAAAAGACTTGCCAAAGATAAGTATCACATGGTAGAAATTCTCTCCCACCTTCACATTGGAAAATTTTAATTCATCTATCAAATATCTTTTCAACACGCTTCTTAAACCATAGAAAATGGAGCGAGGTTCAGATTTATGTATCATGGGAAATATCCAGTAAAAACAACTAATATCATCAATAAAAGAAATGTAAAACCGAAATCCATTAGTACAGGCCCTAGGAGCTGGTCCCCAAACATCACAAGGAGCTCCTCTTAATACAAATAGTAAATAGTAACTGATGACTTAATTGACAAGAATCACATAATAATAAAGAAGATGAAACCGTAAGTAGGTGATGTGAATGAAGAACATAAGAGGTAATCTGATTAAAGGATGGCCTTATCTGCGATGCCATACATCAGCACTTAACGCATTCACCAACGAAGGTGCCATGTGTGAGAGACTTATTCTCTGGACGAAGTGACTGAAGAGAAGTTAATCGAAACTCATAAACACCATTCTTACTCTGCCCTGGGAGCAAAATCTGCTTGATTTGTTGGTCCTTCACAAATACCTCAGAGGGGTGACACTCAAGGAACGCATCGTTATCAGCTGAAAATTTAGCAATAGAGAGTAAGTTCAATGAGATGGCTGGAACATGTAGTATGTCTTTCAGATATAAGGGTCTAGAGGCAAAAGAAACAGTAGAAGAACCACAATGCCGACATGACCTACCACAGTAGTTGTAGTAGTTGTTAGTGCCGTCATAGTCAGAGTGAAATTACGACTTCACCAAGTCGAAGGTCAAACGGTGAGTGGCACCAGAAGGTTCACGGGCCATGCCGACACGACCTACTACAATAGTTGTTGCGGCCTCAGCAGCCATAGCAGTGACAATCACAATAGAATATGCATACTTGCTCTATTCATTTTTCGCTTTGATGAGTTGCACTTCCTCGGGAGGAGGATAATTTTAGGGAAACGGAGGCACTGTATAAGCAGATTCAACTTTAAAATGAGGAAGTAGAGGGATGTAGGTGTTTCTCTTTCCCAAACCATTTCTTCTTAGATTTACTGCTTTCTTCATCTTTCTTCTCCTTGGATTATGGGCTGAAAGCTTTCTTCATTGCAACAAACCAGTTTCCTTTCTTCCCTATCTCCTTTTCATTCCTCAACTCGATCTGCTAATGAAATTGAAGATCTTTGTAAAATATCTTTAGGTCTTGTTCTCTATCTATGTTTCTCTTTCCCTCTGCAGAACGAGAAGAGAAAAAGACTAGACCTTACAAGCATCTGTGAGGGAGAAAATCCAAATCTTGCCAAGAAAATTTCAACGACCAGAAATGGATAATAACAGCTGGTGTCAACACCCGATTTTTGTTTCGTCCTCTACCTGAACCCCCCAACTCGCTCTCGAACACCAATCAAACTGACTCTGCGGAAACCTAGAGAATCCAAAGAACCCGAATCTCAACCCCCAAATCCCTAAAATACATAGTTTAACCCACCTAATACCCTTAAAGCCAAAAAATACCCCTGCTTCCAAATTTCAAAAATACCCTCCACCCAAATTATCAAAATACCCTTTCTTCCACACTCCAAAATACCCCTTACCCAAATTACCAAAATACCATTTTTTTCTAAATTCCTAAAACACCCCTTATGTAGGAAAAGGCTCATGAAGAAAATGTCGCAATTCATCAAGATTATGCTGATCTCAAAACAACCATAGATGATTATGTCGCTAATGCCTCTGATGTCATAGCTCGAATGGAGCAATAGATCGAACATCTAGAGTCTGTTTTGAGGAGAATGGGTGTAGACCTATCATGTTTCCCCCTCCCCTGAACTATATACTTTCAATTCTCCATTTTCTTCTTTTTTTGTAGTTAGTCTCGCAAGGAATACATTTGGTTTATACTGAATTGATGTTTACCTATGCAGGAAAAGCTCAAAAACTTCCTTTGTTTTTTTTTTTTATTTTTATCAATCGAGTTATGTGACCCTTTCATTTTCCACTTATTCAACTTATGATAAAAAGCAAAATGATACTCTTACAAATAAAAAAACAAAAAAATATAATAATAATAATAATTATTATTATTATTATTATTATTATTATTAAAATAATAGTAAAAAAGGGGAAAGAGAAAAAAAGGGGGAAAGGGAATAGAAAATTTTAGGGGGAAGGATTTGCAAAAGAAGATACCATTATTAACCAAGTTGCATCTGTAGGAGAATATCATTGGGAATCCTAAGTCCGTGACTGAGTGTATAATAACCAGATCAGTTGCGCGAGCCATGGTTCAAGAATCACACAAGATTGAGGGCACTATCGCTCCTCCACCTGGAGATTTGGCTACTTCGCTAGACTTAAGGATATCGGACTCGGTCCCATATACTGAGTAACTCAAACTTCGGGAAAAGCTGGAGGATGTAATAGACCAGTTTGCAGCCTTTCACGAAGAGCATACTCAATCAAAACCACCTCCTCCTCCAACAAGTCAGAACACCCAACCACAAGCATCGAGATCCTCTCCCACCTTCACACCTCCAAACAAATCAACTGCTTTCCCACCTTTCACATCCTCTGCATTCTCGACATCTAGCACACCCAATACTATCTTTACACCCCCCTCCCTTTGTGTTCATTGCTTCATCACACCAACCTCTACCTCAACCAACCTTTAGCTTTCTAGAGCAGTCCTACTACCAACCTCCACCCCAACTAGCCTTTAGTTGTTCGGAGCAGTCCTACTACCAATCTCTACCCCAACCAACCTTTAACTTTCTAGAGCAGTCTTATTGTCAGCCCTTCCTAACCCTGTTCGACGAGGACAGTCCCAAGCCTACTATTACACCACCCCCTCCTATGTCCTAGACCACTTGGAAAGATGATATGAAAAATTTAAAGGAAGAAGTGAGATAAGTGAAGGGAGTGCATAATTTGGGAATCACTGACTTCAAAGAGTTATGTTTATACCCAGATGCCAAATTGCATGAGAAGTTCAAGATACCTGATTTTGAGAAGTACGATGAGAAGGGATGCCCGTAGATGTACTTGAAGATATTCTATAGAGATATGTTCTAGTATGGATCTAATGAGAGGCTTTTAATCCAAATGTTTCGGAAAAAGTATGACCAGGAGTACCAAGACATGGTTTGCTAATTTGGAAGAGAACAAGAAGAAGTCATGGAGAAAGGTATCTGATGCTTTTATGGATCAATTCTCCTATAGTATGGAGCTGGTCCCAAACCGAGCAAAACTTGAATTGATGAATCAGAAGTCAAGGGAGTCATTTCTAGACTATGCTTATCGATGGTGCGAAGTAGCAGCCAAACTATGTCATCCCTTATCTAAAGAAGAACTGGTTCAGACCTTTATCAAAACACTAAAGGTCCTGTATCACACACTATTGATGGCCCAACCATTAAGGGACTTTAGCAATGTTGTCAAGGGTGCTACGAGGATAGAAGAATCATTGCGTCATAGGCGCATGAACCCAGTGATAGCTGAAGCAGGAAACACACCTAATTCTATCCATGGACCAAGGAGACCTTTACCCAAACCTAAAATGGAGACTGAGATACATGCAATTTCTACCTATGGAACTCCTCTTACCACTGCCTTTCCCCGAACCAACTTCGTAGCCACTGTCCAGCCCAACCCTCCACCAGTTAGACCACCTCTCTTAGTAAATCCCCCGCCTCAACCACAAACACCTTGTCCTACAGTACCTTATCAACCCATACCTCTAGTAACCCCCCAATTTCCTCCTCCCAGGTACCATAATGTACCTCCTGTTGCTTATCCTCCAATTGCTCCTCCTCATCCCCGTAGGGAAAAGCGAGAGCTTACTCAAATACCTTACCCATACTCCCAACTGCTGCCCACCTTGGTCTAGGAAGGATACTTGCAATTGTTGAAATGGAGGCCACTCGCAAAACCCAATCCAAGGAATTATGATGAGAATGTGTATTGCACATTTTACCAGGGACTTGGTCACACTAAAGATCGTTGCTAGCTATTAAAATTTGTTGTCCAAGACATGATTAATCAACACTTGATTAACTTTAATCCGGTACCAGACCATCCTATGCAGCAAGGCATGGGAATAACATAGAATCCTCTGCTTGACCACAGAGCCGGTCATAGCTCATCCATTAACCTCATAGAATCTAGGGAGGGAATCTTTATTAATTTTTGTCCCGAGCCATCCAGTGGCCCAGCTTGACTCTTTCCCTTTGCCCGGAAACCGATCCTTCCTAGTAGCACCAAACTGTCCACCTCTCAAGCCTATTAACTTTCCACCACCAAACCCTTTTCTCATCCTTTCTCTTGGATTGAATTACCAGCATACTGACCGGGTCCCTAGGAATTATTCGATGGAGCCTATAGTGGCACACACACAAGGCCCCTTGGAGGGAGAGTGTGGGGCTTTGCAGTGGTTAGGGAGGATCATGCCCTTGAGGACTGACAAAGGAAAAGCGAAAGTAGGGGAAACTTGGGATGTCTGTAGGGCTATAGAAAGTCTAAATACAATGTGAAGGATTCTCGGTGGGATGAAGACGAATAAGAAAGCACGCTTTCTCGTTTCTTCATCGAAGGTTTTGGGAGAAACTTTGGTGATCTTCTGCCGCAGGCCCCGATTCATATCTTCATTGACTCCAAGCGACCATTTTAAGGATCAGAGTTTGGATGTGTGAGGTTTGTGAGCAAACTCTGGCGAGCGTCACTTGCAAAGCCGATGTGGTTGCTCTCCACCCAGTGTGGGATCGTTTCAATTGGATGCAGTGAGGAAGAGAAAGGGAGAGAGAATGACTTAAGGGCAAAACAGACATTATAACCTCTTTTCTAATGATCTAAGTTTATCTAACCATCACTGTAATTGTCCGAAAGAGTAGGGATAGCGGAAGACAGTAGGAATATAGTTGGCAAATTAGCTAAACCATATGAATAATTTAAAAAATTATTATATTTTTAGTATTTATGAATTTCTTGTTTATAAAAAGTCTAGGCCTTCATTGATTGGCCAATGAAAAACAAGCGTTTTTAACGGATGAATTTTGATTGGCGAATAAAAGTCAAGTCGTCTTTTTCCGTTAAAATATTCTCAAAGTCAACCATATATAGGAAACCTCTCTCTCACAGACAGTCAGTCTCCTCCGGTCTCTCTCTCTGTGCCAGGAAACACACTCCCTCTTACCCTCTTATATTGCTCGCAGTCACCATTTCATGCGCAAAGAGAATACAGGAAAAATGAAACCCATATCAAAGCTTCCTCGTTCGTTAGCGTTTGCCTTTCTTCATACATGGATTTTCTTATTCTATCTGGTCGATTTATCTGAAGCCCAACCAAAGACGGACCCGAATGAAGGTACCTATTGCATCTCTCTCTCTCTGGTTCGTGCAACCTAGGAAAGAGACTTAAATCTTTTAAGCTCACAATCTCACATTCATGTTGGGCTAGATTTAACCAAATGATCTTACTGTCTTGATGATTACTTATTTATTTGCGATTAGATCTCACCCATTTATGGGCTCTTCTATAAAGTTCAATCTTAGATCTGAATCATTTTAAGGTGTCTCGATTTTTTTTGACGCCCAGATGTCTTGATTAGATCTTAACCATTTTACTCTTTTTGGATGCTTTCTTATTTGATTATTAGGCTGTGTTTGGTTTCAAATATCACTGTTTTCTTATTTATTAGTGTTTTATTTTATTTATTTTACTTTATTAATGACTAAATATTACATTTTTTTTTGGTAAATATCACTTAAATATTAGTAAATATATAAAATTAGGCTATAGTTATAATTAAATTAATCTATAGTTAATTTTTCAAGCCACAATTAAATTAATCTAAGCCTAAACTCAAGGTTTAAGACTTTGGATTAGACTTGAATTGATCCTCATCTTGATCCAACCCACCAAAGTTGCACACACACTGACATTCGTAATTGGACTAAACCAAACTGAGTGCAACCTATACATGCATTATTTTTGGGCTTTTTTAACTACTTTTAGATAAGCACTTATTTGTATTTGCAAAATAAGCCTGAAATAAGTGCTTCTTTTAAAAACCAAACTGAGTGCTTATTGGCTTATCCAATAAGCACTTATTTGTATTTGGAAAATAAGCCTGAAATAAGTTCTTCTTTTAAAAATAAGTTCTTATTGGATAAGCCCAAATTCTGGGCTTATTTTTAAGTTCTTATTTCCTTTCTGGCCTATCTTGGCCCGCCTGTCATTTTAAAAAATACCTATACTACCCCTATTTAAAATAAGTGCTTTTTCACCAAACGCTCATAAGTGCTTATTAGAATAAGCAAATGTTTTTAAGCACTTATTTTTTCAATAAGCACTTCCAAACTTGGCCTAATAGTTTTTAAGGTTGCTTGGATTAGCCCAACCCACACCTAAAGTGTAATAATATTTGTCTAGGCCTAGAACTACATAGAATTGCTTGTGCTAATTATAAAACTATGATTTTTTATAAATTAAATTTTTTATTTAATTTTAGTCTATTTAAAAAATATAACATTTTATATTTGTTAATGTAAAATTTGTTATCTAAATATTATAATAATATTTACTATATATATATATATATATATATATATATATATATATATATATTCTAGGTTGAGCTTAGGGGTTTCTTAGCTTGGGCCCAATTTTCTAGGGATCGTCATTGGACTTTGAAAGTTTAATACCTGATTAGACTTTGAATCCAACTATTCTAGATTTGGATGTTAAAACTTGCATCTAATTAATAATTCGATTATATGCGGATTTAACCTCATCCAATTTGATTAAAATCCACGTCTAATAAAAAACTATATATACATAATAGATATTATGCATATGCATTTATTATATATATATATATTAAAGGAAGGCTTTTAAGCTATAACCCCTACTATTTAGACAAGTGGCCTTTTCATTTTCTAGAAAGCTAGACACGTGGCAATTTTTGATAAATTCTTGCTAAAGCTCACAACCCACTAATATGCTACAACCCTCCCATCATTCAAACACATGGCCTTCTCATTTTTCTAGAAAGCTAGACATGTGGCATTTTCTGAGAATTTGCTGATAAAGCTCACAACCAGCTACCACCATTTTCAATCCATTCCTAAAAAATGCAGAAAATGCAAAATTGGTTATTCATAACCACTTTTGCCTACATTCTATCAATCTTAGTTAATCATTAACCCTCTACGTATCGTAACAAAAGAAAACTATCCATATTTTAATAATTATTGAAAAACTATTTTTTGAAATAAATATTTCTTGAAATTTTAATAAATATTTTAAATATTAATAAATATAAATTTAACATTATTGATTCTCATACTTAGTACGAGGTCTAGAAATTTCATAATTGTATGTTGATGCAGATATAGCTGAAGTCCAATCTGTTTATATACCTACAACCCATATTATGTGTGAGCTTGGTGTAGATTTGGGCTACACCTAGCTCGAAAGAAAATAGTTTCTTGAGCTTGAAAATTTGTAGGTCTAGTTGGGTTAGGCTAAGTTATAAATGATTTATTACATTTTATCATTATTTTTAATTATCCTATCAATACTAGTTTTTATTATTACTTAGTTTTTAATAGTTTCTAGATAAAATTTGCTAAAATTTAACATTTTTATTAATTTTAGTAATTTTTTATTAATTTTATATCCCTATTATTTGCATTATGTGTGGGCTTGGTGTAAATCTAAGCTAGACCTAGCTTAGAAGAAAATAGTTGCTTGAGCCCATAAATTTGTAGGTGTAGTTAGGTTGGGCTAAGTTATAAATTATCATCCCTAAGTAGGAGTCTTATGATATTTCTAATTGGGTCTATTAGTTTTATTATTTCAATTAATTTTTATTTAGAATACAAATGGTTTATTTTATTATTTTTCATAAACTTTTTATGTTTCATTATTAATTTTTATTATCATATTAATATTAATTATCCTTAAAATTTTAAATAGAATTAAACTATATTTTAGTTTTTTTAATTTATGAACTACTAATTTTTATTAATTTCTTAACTTTTATTAGTTGCTAGATAAAAACGTGCTAAAATTTAATATTATATATTACTATTATTACCATTATTATTCTATATTCTAAACTTTTGTTAATTTTATTATTATTATTATTATTACTATTATTATTATTATTATTATAATTATTCTTCATTTGAGTGATAAAATGGGTTCTACATTTTAAACTTTTATTAATTTTTATTTTATATCATTTTAATGGGTCCTCTATTTTATATAAGTCTTTTATATAGTATGTGCATTGTGCAAAGTGTAGGTTTCAAATCATAAAAATTATTAATTTAATTATTAATTAATTAATTAAAAATGCATTAATACAAAATTATCTAATAAAATAAAAAGAATAAACAAAACAAAATACAACATTAGAACACATGTTCTATGTGCAGTAAATCTAATCCATGTTTAAATCATAATATTATTAAAACTATTAATTAATATTTTTTTTGCATTTAAATTTCTTATTTCATTAGTCTTTGTTAAGTTTGATTTTTAAGTGGGATTGATATGTTTTTAATTAGCATTTTAAGGAAATCAAAGATAAATGTATTTTAATTTTTACTAAGTAATGTTAATAGTTGATATTTTTAAAATGATATTTTATTTTTGTAGTATGTACACTATAGACAATAAAGGTCTTAAACTCATACAAATTATTAAATTTACTAATTTTATTAATTAATTTAAAATATATTAATATAAATTTATCCAATAAAATAAATAAAATAAAAGGAATAAATAAAACAAAATACCACATGGGTTCCATGTGCACGCACCAACCTCACGACATGGGTTCTCAAGCAGTCGCTGATGATATTCTTCAATCTCCACAGTGTAGTTAGAAAATTTGTTTGTTTTTCTATAAGGAGGGAGAGAGAGAGAGAGAGAAAAGGATTGAAAGTATCACCACAGCCACAGGTTGAGTGTTCGGGACGAAGAGCAGTGCCTTCCAAAATAATAGGAAAAAGTAGATGAAAATAAATCTTGTTTGATACATGTGAGAAAGTTTCACGTGTACAGGACAAGTGTTGTACTGTTATCTAATTGGAGGGTCTCGTTGGAAGCGGCAACACGCTGTGCACGAAAGGCAGCCAAATTTTTTCCGCATGCCTGTGATCTCACTTGTGTTCGTACGGTTTTTAATTATGTTAGGAAATTTGAAATTGAGACCGCAATACACTGTCGATGTATTTTCTGATCTACCTTTTAGAGTGATGAGGTTGATGCTGGTGGTACAGTGAGCGCTTTAAACGCCATTTTGCGAAGATGGGGAATCTCACCCCAACCTTCCAACTCCTCTCACCAATGGTATACGACTGGAGATCCCTGTAGTGGTGCTGCCCTCGCAAAAGACGCTGGTATCATTGATGATGAAACTTTCAACTCGGGGATTATATGCGATTGCAATTACCACGATGGTTCTACTTGTCATATTATACGCCTGTACGTGTTCTCTCTCACGCCGTCATTTTTATTGTTATATATGCAGCTACTGCGTTGGGAAAATGAAAAGAGAAATTCACTTATGTTGTTTGTTTTCCCAGAAAAGTAATGGGGATGGGGATGGAAGGGGAAATTCCAAACGAGCTCCTCAACTTGACTTACCTCGTATATCTGTATGGTTTCTTCTTCTCCCTTCTACAAGTCGTTTTCAATTTTTATGTGGTTAAATTCTTCTCTCTTTTCTTTTCTTTGATGAGAATTTCATGTGCTTGAATTGAATTGAACTTTTTAAATATGCTCAAAATACCCTTTTAACATGAATCATCATGTATTGATTTTTTCTCTGCAAATCGTATTCCATATTTTGAATAATGTAATTCAAGGAAGATGTAGAAGTTCTATGTTCAATCTCTGCTTGCATGGAAAGGGCGCCTATCATAACACAGCGCTGCATTTCATCCTAGACTCTGGTTGCATTTGCCATTCTAGACTAATATTAGTCCTTAAAATTTAGGGAATGCCAAATGCAGCCTAAGGGTGTTTTTGGTTATCATGGTGATTAACAATTTGTATAAGTGCGTGGCTTTAATGGTTGCCGATTGTCCCAAAATTGTGATGTGGATGTCAATAAGATGAACAGTAAAGGATTACATTATGGGCCGAAGAGCCTTTATTATGATAGGCGCCCTTATTATATTATGAATATTTACAAGTAAGCCCTATGAGTTAAATGAATTTACCAGAAAGCCCTTATGGGCCAAAAGGATTACAAGAAAGCCCTCATATGGCTGATAGAGAAAAAAATGAAGTAATAAAAGATACAATGCAGCAGGGGCTATAATATAGAATACATCAAAACTCTCCACACTCCCCCTCAAATTTGTAAAGAGATTGGGCCGAATGGGCCCTAACAACCTCTCTTGTAGTATCTTTTATTTTATGTTGATGGGCCACACTTAATGGGCCTGTTATTTATTCTTGTTTTATTTTCTTTATGTAACTGCCATGCTGGCCGCCCACTTGAGGGCATTCTTGTCATCATCAAATTTTTAGATCTTAATAAAATAGGGTTAGAGGAGAATGGAGAATTATTCGACTCCTTCTTCTCTTATCTCTTCTCTTCGACATCTTCTTCTCTTGTACAATTATTCAGACCTGTTTTATTCTGCTAATCACTAAGTTTAATCTTGATTTTAGAAGACTGATTTACATCTTGGTATCAGAGCGGGTTTAGTTCCTCTTCCTTCTTTCTCTTCGTTCCTGTACACTCTAAAATCAAGAGTGTATGGAGAGATAGGTTCTCTATAGTATTGAAAATCACTTGCCTAGTTGGTAGAAGGATTTGGAGAGTTTAGTTCTGGCTGGATTTTGCCAAGAAGTGATGCTGTTCTGCTGCTGCCCGAAACCCTAGCCGACTAGAGATTTTCGAGGTTACCAGGAAAGGTGAAGCTCGGGTGTGGCGCTCTGTGCTTGGAAGGTGTCTTGTGACTGGTAAAGGAGGACGGTTCAGGTTTGGAAGAGTTTGGGTTAGTCTGGTAGGTGCGGCAGCATCTTCTCTCTTCCTCTCATCTGCTGGATGGAGCAAAACCCTAGTTTTTCAAGCACCCGAGTTCTGGTTTGACTCCAAGTAAGTTTACATAGTCAAAATTTCTGTTCTTTGATTTCCGTTTGATTAATGGAGACATACGGAAGTGAGTTCAAGCAAGTGCCGGTTTCTAGACCTGCCTCAGTAGATTCTGTTTTGACTGGTGTTACCACAATTAAGCTAGATGGGACGAACTATCTTGCTTGGGCACAGTCTATAAAAATCTATGTTTGTAGTAGAGGAAAACTCGGGTATCTCACAGGCACTAAGGTGAAACCCGAAGAGACAGACCCTGAATTTGAAAAATGGATGCAAGAGAATTATACTGTATAGTTAGTCAACTCTATGCAACCCCATATAAGCCAGCACTATCTCTAGATGTCTTCGGCTAAGGAGATACGGGACAGTGTAACTGAGACCTATTCACAGAAACTGAATGTAGCCAGAGCGTACAAATTGAAAAGTGATGTGAAGAACCTGAGACAGGGGGAGAAGAGTGTAGCAATCTACTACTCTATACTAAAATCCCTATGACAGGAAATTGATGTTATGGAGGCAGTGGTATGGGAGAGTAAAAAGGATGCTGAAATGTATAGAAAGCTGGTGGAGAGAAATATGGTGTTTGAGTTTATCACTGGACTCAACCCTGAGTTTGATATTATCAGACAGAATATTTTGGCCAGGGATGAGGTTACTCTTTTACAGGCATATGCTATGATAAGTAGTGAGGAGAGTAAGCGGCAGGTTCAGTTGCAGAGTCCACCTACAAAACATTTTGCACATGCGGGAATGAAACCAAAGGGCCCTACTGAGAAAAGAGAATAGGTGTGTGAATATTGCAAGAAACCACGGCATACAAAGGACAACTGCTGGAAGCTTTATCCTGGACTTCTCCCTGATAGGTTTAAGAACAATAATAACCCTAAGAAGGGCAGTCAGGTGGGAAAGCCCAAGTCTGCTAATGCTGCTATAGTACTTGAAGGGGGAAGTAAGGAGAGTGAAGAGAAATCAACCATTGAGCAGTTGGCTGCAGTGAAGTTGGACTTTGAGAAGTATGGGAGGCTCCTAAATCACCTAGAAGCTACAGTTTCTTCAGCTCACCCTTTCAACAGTACATCATCTTCATCAGCTTTTGCTCACTCAGGTATTTGTGCTTCTGCAAATCATGCTTCAGTTTCAAGTAATCATAAAATCCCTTGGATTATTGATTCCGGTGCATCAGACCATATGACCAGCCTATCTAACCTTTTTTGCTCATATCACCTTCTCTCTGGGAAAGAGAAAATATCCCTTGCCGATGGGTCCCTTGCTCCCATCTCTGGTAAAGGTGATATAAAGACCTCTGACACCTTGTTCTTATCTTCTGTTCTTCATGTCCCTAAGCTTAACACAAACCTCTTATCTGTTAGTAGCTTAACAAAGTCCATGAATTGCAGCATAACCTTCTTTCCCACTCATTGTGTTTTTTAGGACCTGTAGTCTTAGAGGATGATTGGGAGTGGCCATGAGGCGAACGAAATATACTTGTTGGACACACCGGATCAAGCTTTGGGACCACCTCATGGAGTTGCCTTAGAGTCAGTTGTGTTAGAGTCTGTTAACAAAATTTTATTATGTCATTTTCGGTTTGGTCACTTGTTTTTTTCTGCTTGTCATCTGTTCCTAGATATGTTTAAAGGAGTGTCTTTATCGAGTCTTCATTGTGAATCATGTGAGCTGGCAAAGCATTGTAGTTAAGGTTATTCATCAAAGTTCTTGTTCCTACACTCCACAACAAAATGGGGTGGCAGAAAGAAAGAACAGGCATGTGGTTGAGGTTGTCAGATCTCTCTTATTTGCATCCCATGTTCCTGTAAAGTTTTGGGGAGATGCTGTCCTTACTGCTACCTTTCTGATCAACCATATGCCCTCCCGGGTCCTTGGCTTTAAAATTCCTTTTAGTCTTCTCTTCCCGGATGTGGATCTCTTTTCTCTTCCTCTCCGTGTGTTTGGGTGTACTTGCTATGTGCATATTCATAGTCATCAAAGGCACAAGTTTGAACTTAAGGCTCATAAGTGTGTGTTTCTGGGATATGCTTCCACACAGAAGGGTTATTGCTGTTTTGATCCAGTTCGTGACACCCGCTTTGTATCTTGGGATGTCACATTTTCCGAGTTGACTCCCTTCTTTAGTATTCCTCCTGAGGGGAGAAATCTGATGAGCCCTTTGCTATGTCTCCAGTTGTTCCTCTTCCCATCCCTTGTGAGTCCGATCATGGGGTGTCCACCTCTTCCACTGGACCTACCTTTGATATCCCTGCTCCTCCTCCTGCTTCTGCTCCTGCTCTCCAAAGGTGGTACCAAAGGCAGAGATTCAGACATGTGCAGTTTGTTTCCACTCCTTCAGAAGAGCATCTTGCCACTCCCATCATTATTGAGGAAACAGGTCAGCCTTCTACTGACCCATCTCTGACTGTCCCAAACCTTGACCTTCCTATTGCTCTTCGCAAGGACAAGCGGAAGTGTACAACCCATTGTATCTCCAAACACTTATCTTACAACCTTCTCTCCCCCTCCTACTACTCCTTTCTTGCCTCTGTTTCTTCCCATGTGATACCCAGGTCTGTACTGGAAGCATTATCTCAAGCTGAATGGAGGGATGCTATGATGGTCGAACTTGATGCATTGCATAAGAACCATACCTGGGATATTGTGGACTTGCCGGAAGGGAAGGAACCAGTGGGTTGTAAATGGGTGCTTACCATTAAATATCACTCTGATGGCTCGGTTGAGAGGTTTAATGCTAGGTTGGTTGCTAAGGGTTACACCCAAATGTATGGCATTGACTATCTTGAGACCTTTGCTCCTGTAGCTAAGATGACTTCAGTCAGGGTTTTGCTTTTTCTAGCAGCTGCTTTTGACTGGCCCCTACACCAGTTTGATGTTAAAAATGCTTTCTTGAATGGAGACCTGCATGAAGAGGTCTATATGTCTCTACCTCCAGGAGTGTATGGGAAAGAAATGAAAGGCAAGGTGTGTAAACTACACAAATCTATTTATGGTCTCAAACAATCTCCTCGGGCTTGGTTTGAGAGATTTCGGGCTGCTCTTGTCTCCTTTGGCTACATTCAAACACAATCTGATCATACACTGTTCTTGAAGAGAAATGACTCTCTGGTGACCTTTTCGATTGTTTATGTTGATGATATTGTGGTCACGAGTAATGACATTGAAGAGGCCAGTAAACTAAAAGGATTTCTCAACTCTGAATTTGAAATCAAAGACTTGGGAGATCTTTGGTATTTCTTGGGTATGTTGCTCAATCTAAGGATGGTATCTTCATATCTCAACGCAAATATGTCCTTGATCTTCTTGCTGAAACTGGTAAACTTGGAGCCAAACCCATCTCCACTCCCATTGATCCTAAACATAAGCATTCTGCCACAAATGGTGAACCTTTGTCTGATAAGGGAGTGTTTCAGAGACTGCTTGGGAAGTTGTTATACCTTTGCATGACTCAGCCAGATATTTCCTATGCAGTAAGTGTTATTAGTCAGTTTATGCATTCTCACAAAGATACTCATCTAGCTACTGCAGAAAGGGTTCTGTGCTACTTGAAAGGTACTCCAGGGAAAGGTATTCTATTTGCTAAGCATGGTCACATGAAGCTGAAAGCCTTGATTGATGCAGATTGGGCAGGATGTATTGATGACACAATATTGTGTCTGGGAATATTGTGTTTTGTAGTTGCTAGATCCTCAGTTGAAACAGAATACAGGGCAATGGGTCATCGTGTGTCAGAATTACTATGGCTACGATCCCTTTTAGAGGAATTGGGGGTGGACTACGAGAAACCAATGATGCTCTATTGTGACAACCAAGCTGCTATCAACATTGCACATAATCCTGTTCAACATGACAGAACTAAGCACATTGAGGTTGATAGGCATTTCATAAGGGCAATCTCTTTAGGAGAAGTTTGTTTACCATTCATCACATTAGAAGAGCAACTGGCTGATATCTTGACCAAGGGAGTTCCAAAGGGGAAATTGACGCACTATATAAGCAAGCTGGACATGATTGACATCTATGCTCAGCTTGAGGGGGAGTGTAAAGAGACTGGGCCGAATGGGCCCTAACAGCCTCTCTTGTAATATCTTTTATTTTATGTTGATGGGCCACACTTAATGGGCCTGTTATTTATTCTTGTTTTATTTTCTTTATGTAACTGCCAAGCTGGCCGCCCACTTGAGGGAATTCTTGTCATCATTAAATTTTTAGATCTTAGTTGTTACGAGATTATAGGTTGTAATTATAGGCTGTAAATATGTAGTATTAGCCCAATTAGGAATAGCTTGATTATAGGAATTATTCTTGGAGTAGGTAGTTGATTTTCTTCCTTTTTAGTATTAGTTGTTTTTCTTCATTTTTTAGTATCTACAAGGCTGTATATATATGTACTATTTTCTCAGTTGAAAGATATATCAATTTCTTCCAATTCTTGTTCTATCACATGGTATCAGAGCTGGAGACACCAATTCTAGTCTGAAATTAATTTCTAGTTTTCTTCCCTTTGTTGCCCAAGTGAGCAGCTTTGAATTCTTTACGTTGCCCAAGTGAGTAGCAGCTGCGATCTCTAGGTTACCCATTCCGAGTGACATCTGCATCTCACCGCCCCTACCAGTGGAAGCGGAATCCCTAGATCGGCCTACCCACCAAGTCGCATCGTCGGAAACCCAACGAGTGAGCCACACGCGCTGCCACCAGTTTCTGCTCCTCCGTCACGCGCCGGAGCGTGGAGGCGCATGTGACAGACCCACCTTCACCGGTCTCTTTTCCGACGATCGCCTCAGCCTCGGTGTTACTCCTGTGGTGTTTGTATGCCCATCAGGAAAGTCTTTCTTCTCTACTCTTTTTATACAGTTGATATTTCGGTGCTGCTAGTAGTGATTTCTTGCTGTTTGGGTGTTGCATCTGCTGCCGAGTCTGTTTAAGTGTGTTTTATTGGCTTTGTTGGTTGTTAAAAGTTTATTTTCTTGTGTTTATGATGGCGGTTGAACAGAAGAACTTGGCTATGCCTAGTGTTATCCCCATTCTGTCTAAAATCACTGAACAAAAACTAAACGAAACTAATTATTTAGACTGGAGTAAGACTGTTCGTTTGTATTTACGGAGTATCTCTAAGGACAACCATCTAACTAAGGACCCTCCTACTGATGAGACTCGTACTGAATGGATAAGGGTTGACGCTCAATTGTTTTTGCAAATCCGTAATTCTATTGAGAATGAGTACGTCAGTCATGTCTCTCACTGTGAGTTTGTAAAAGAACTATTGGAATATTTGGCTTTTCTGTTCTCTGGTAAAGAAAATATTTCCCGTATTTTTTATGTTTGCAAGGCATTCTATCGGGCTGAACAATAGGATTAGTCTCTTCAGACCTATTTCATGAATTTCAAACGCACTTATGAGGAATTGAACGCTATTATGAGTTTTCTGGCTGGCCTTAATCCTCAATTTGATGGTGCTAAGTCACAGATTCTGTCTAATCCTGAGATTACCTCTTTAAAAGAGGTCTTTACTAGGGTCCTTCGTACAGATAATAGTTTCCATACCTCACCTGTACAACAACCTAGTGCACTTGTCAGTCAGAATAGTGGATCAATTGGTCGGTCTCGTTCTTAGAATAGTAGCAGAGGTGGCAGTAATAGTGGTCGGAATGTTGGAACTCAGGACACAGGGGGAGTAGTTTGCTACTATTGTCATGAACCAGGTCACACTAAAAGGACTTGCTAGAAATTGCTAAAGAAAAACCAGAAGTCTTCTGGGTCTCAGTCAGCTCATGTTGTAACTACGAGTGATGCTCCTCATCCATCGTTAGATCAGACCATTACAATTTCTGCAGATGAGTGCGAAATTTACCTAGTATCAAGAGGCATTAAAGAACTCCTCTCAGTCCATCACTGCCCTTGCTGAGTCAGGTAAAACCAATACATGTCTTCTTTCTTCTTCCTCTTAGTGGGTCATTGATTCTGGTGCAACAGATCATATGACAGGTAATCCTAGTCTCTTTTCCACTTTCCAATCACACACTTTTCCTTCTTCAGTCACCTTAGCAGATGGTTCTATTTCTTCTGTCCTTGGTTCTGGCACTTTCCATCCCACACCAACACTTTCTTTGTCATTCGTATTAAATTTACCAAAATTTTCTTTTAATTTGGTATTTGTTAGCAAACTCACTCGTACTCTTAACTGTTGTATCTCATTCTTTCCTGATCATTGTCTGCTTCAGGATCTTATGACGAAGAGGATTATTGGTAAAGGATGAGAATCAGGAGGTCTGTACAGTTTGGATACCCAGGAACCCCGGACCATTGTCTGTTCTAGTACTTTATCTCCTTTTGAAGCTCATTGTCGATTGGGGCATCCATCTTTACCTTTGTTAAAGAAGTTATGTCCTCAGTTTCATGATGTATCTTCTTTAGATTGTGAGTCTTGTCAGTTTGCAAAACATCATTGTCTATCGTCTGTTTCTCGAGTTAATAAAAGGGCTAGTCATGCTTTTGAGTTAGTACATTCAGATGTTTGGGGACCTTGTCCCATTATGTCTAAGACTGGATTTCGATATTTTGTTACCTTTGTGGATGATTTTTCTCGTATGACTTGGTTTTATTTAATGAAATCTCGTTCTAAGTTGCTTTCACATTTTAAAACTTTTTGTGCTGAAATAAAAACCCAGTTTGATGTGTCTGTACAAACATTGCGAAGTGATAATGCCAAAGAATATTTCTCCGATTCCTTTCAGACCTACATGGCTCAGAATGGAATTCTCCACCAATCATCTTGTGTTGATACTCCATCTCAAAATGGAGTGGCTGAGAGAAAAAATAGACATCTTCTTGAAACTGCCAGGGCTCTTTTATTTCAAACACATGTTCCTAAACAGTTTTGGGCTGATGCTGTTTGTACAGCGTGTTTTTTGATTAATCGCATGTCCTCCACTGTTCTAAATGATCAGATTCCTTATAAGATTTTGTTTCCTAATAAATCTGTGTTTCCTGTTGAACCTCGTATCTTTGGATGTTCTTGTTTTGTTCGTGATGTTCGTTCGCAGGTTTCCAAATTGGACCCCAAGTCATTAAAATGTGTCTTCCTGGGATACTCTCGTGTCCAAAAAGGGTATAGGTGTTTTTCTCCTCTCTTGAACAGGTATCTTGTGTCAGCTGATGTTACATTCCATGAACATCTTCCTTTCTTTACCGCTCCATCTACACCTGTGTGTCCACAAGAGGATGATGATCTACTAGTGTATCATGTCACCAGTCCAGACTCTAGTGTTATTCCAATACCACCACCACCACCTTCTCAACCAAAACCACCTATTACTCAAGTCTATTCTCGACGACCTAATCCTCCTGTGACAAGTCCGACACTGGTCACTTCTTCATCATCGGATCCAATGCCTAGTGACATTGATCTACCTATTGCTCTTCGGAAAGGTAAACGTCAGTGTACTTATCCAATTTCCTCTTATGTTACCTATGATCGTTTGTCCTCTGCTTCTTGTTTGTTTGTTGCCTCTCTTGATTCTATAGGGATTCCCAAATCTGTTCACCAGGCCTTATCCCATCCTGGGTGGCGTCATGCCATGCTTGAGGAAATGAATGCCTTGACTGAGAATGGTACTTGGGATCTGGTCGATTTACTTGTTGGTAAGAAAGCGGTTGGATGCAAGTGGGTCTTTGCAGTCAAATTTAATTCTGATGGATCAGTGGCTCGCCTGGTGGCCAAAGGCTATGCACAGACATATAGAGTGGACTATTCTGATACTTTCTCCCCTGTGGCAAAATTGACTTCAGTTCGATTATTTATTTCTTTGGCAGCTACATATGATTGGCCACTTTACCAGCTTGATATTAAAAATGCTTTCCTGCATGGGGATCTTCAGGAGGTGGTTTATTTGGAGCAACCACCTGGGTTTGTTGCTCAGGGGGAGTCTGTGAAAGTTTGTCGTCTTTGAAAATCGCTGTATGGACTAAAACAGAGTCCTCGAGCTTGGTTTGGAAAATTCAGTCAGGCAGCAGAGAGGTTTGGGATGAGGAAGAGCAAATCTGACCATACTGTTTTCTATAAGTAGTCCCCATTTGGCATCATTCTACTTGTTGTATATGTAGATGATATTGTTATCACTGGGAGTGACATGCAGGGAATCTCATCCTTGAAATCCTTCTTGCAGAGCCAGTTCAATAGTAAAGATTTGGGGCACCTAAAGTACTTTTTGGGGATTGAGGTAGCAAGGAGTAAAAGAGGCATTTTCCTGTCTCAGAGGAAGTATGTTCTGGATCTGTTAACAGAAACTGGGAAACTGGGAGTCAAACCATGCAGTACTCCAATGCTTCCTAACCAGCAATTCACAAAGGATGGAGATGCTTTTGATGATCCTAAACGATATAGAAGATTAGTTGGAAAGTTGAACTATCTCACAGTGACTCATCCTGACATTGCTTACTCAGTTAGTATTGTAAGTCAATTTATGTCCTCTCCTACAGTGCATCATTGGGCAGCCTTAGAACAAATCCTGTGTTACTTGAAAGGAGCTCCTGGACGGGGGATACTGTATCAGAATCATGATCACAGTAATATTGAGTGTTTTTCTTATGCGGATTGGGCAAGTTCCAAGATTGATCGAAGGTCCACTACTGGCTATTGTGTTTTTGTTGGTGGTAATCTGGTTTCGTGGAAGAGTAAGAAGCAAAATGTGGTGTTGCGATCTAGTGCAGAATCTGAGTATAGAGCAATGGCACAAGCTTCGTGTGAGGTTATGTGGGTTTCTCAACTCTTAACTGATGTCGGTCTTAAAGTCTCAGTTCCAGCGAAGCTATGGTGCGATAATCAAGCTGCGATTCATATTGCTTCGAATCTAGTTTTTCATGAACGAACTAAACATATTGAGATGGATTGTTATTTCGTTCGTGAGAAAATTCAACAAAACTTGATCTCTACAACATATGTGAAGACTGGAGAGCAGTTAGGAGATATCTTTACAAAATCTCTTAATGGAGCTCGGGTTTCTTATATTTGTAACAAGCTGGGCATGATTGACATCTATGCTCCATCTTGAGGGGGAGTGTTACGAGATTATAGGTTGTAATTATAGGCTGTAAATATGTAGTATTAGCCCAATTAGGAATAGCTTGATTATAGGAATTATTCTTGAAGTAGGTAGTTGATTTTCTTCTTTTTTAGTATTAGTTGTTTTTTTTCCTTTTTTAGTATCTACAAGGCTGAATATATATGTACTATTTTCTCAGTTGAAAGATATATCAATTTCTTCCAATTCTTGTTCTATCACATTAATAAAATAGGGTTAGAGGAGAATGGAGAATTATTCGACTCCTTCTTCTCTTACCTCTTCTCTTCGACATCTTCCTCTCTTGTACAGTTATTCAGAACTGTTTTATTCTGCTAATCACTAAGTTTAATCTTGATATTAGAGGACTGATTTACATCTAAATTGATATGAAGTCATAAGCATCATTTTGTCCACAAGTAATAGATGTCTTGCCATCGTCATGGACTTGGTAAAAATGTCAACAATTTGCATATTTGAGGCCACATGAGGAAGAGAAATAGACCCAGCAAGAAACATGTTTTGGATAAAGTGACAATCCACCTCTATATGTTTAGTCCTCTCATGAGAAATGGGATTCAAGGCAATCTTGATAGCATTGGTGTTGTCAGCATAAAGAGGAATTAGAGTAGGAAGATGAACACCGAGATCATCAAAGAGGGGTTGCCAAACAATTTCACTATAGACAGATGACATAACTCTATACTCTGCTTTTGTAGAGGACTTAGAGACTGTTGTTTCTTGCATTTCTAAGAAATAAGGGAACTACCGATGAAGACGCACCACCTTGTAGTAGAGTGTCTGGTGTCAGGATGACCTGCCCAATTAACATTAGCATAGGCCTGCAATTGAATAGGAGAGGAGGAAAAGAACAGGCCTGGATAACGTGCCATGAATATATGGAATAATTTGATAAACAACAATTAAATGGGACTGACAAAGGACATAAACAAATTGACTCACAACTTGAACCACATGGGAGATGTCAGGACGAGTCATAGTAAGATAAATGAGAGAACCCACAAGTTGTTGATAGAGTGTGGCATTAGGAAGTAATGAACCCTTTGGTTTAGATAACTTGACATTCAATTCCAAGGAAGTATCAACTTGCATATCATCGGTAAGATCAACCAACTTAATAAGATCAGATTCATACTTTTGTTGACAGATGAAATATCCTTGATCACTTTGTTGTACCTCAAGTCCTAGGAAGTAGGTGATAGCACCCAAATCCTTCATATGGACTAAACTATGAAGTAGGGATTTAAGTTCTCTAATTCCTTCATCATCATCCCCTGTCAACAACATATCATCAACATATAGAAGGATGATTGTGATGCCTTGAGATTTTCTACGAACAAATAGTGAATAGTTAGAAGAAATTTGGCTATAGCTAGCAACAACAATAACATCACGGATATTTCAACCATAGAGAGACTTTTTAAATCTACAAACAAGAGAGAGATCGCTACTGTACCCTTGAGGAGGTTTCATATGTAATCTTAGGAGTTGTACTCGAAGTAGCAAAGAAGAGAAGAGAACCTCTGAAATGCTGTGAATGTCGAATTTTACTAGCCAGTCGACCATGCTATTATTTATATTTTGAATGTAGTACAAGGTACAAGAAATTACTGGGATGCCCCTGATTAGTGATGGGACACCCAGATGACTTAAATCATTAAACAGGATTAGATCCATTAACACAGGCCAAGTTACAAGATAAGTTAAACATAAGTATGGGCTAATAAGAACTCTTATCAGCCGAACATCACTCTAACATTCTAACACTCCCCCTCAAGCTAAGCATGGATATCAATCATGTTTAGCTTGCCAAGTATGTCCCTGAACTTTGTTGTTGCCAGCCCTTTAGTTAATACATAATTCGGGAAACAACATTGCTAAAGAAAAAAAAGACAAATGACCTAGCCTAGCATGCCACAGGTGCAGCCTAGCTATTGACTCCACACTTTCCGGACTAGTAGTAGCAGAAGCTTGTAGGGCTGAGCTGATATCTGCATCAAAATAGTAGAGGCCCCCATACTCATGACCACTCCCAATCGTTCTCCTCGTCAATCTGTCCTGGAAGACACAATGAGAAGGAAAAAAAGTTATACTGCAGTTCAAATTTTTTGTAAGCTTTGAAACAGACAACATATTTGAGGTAAGACTAGGAACATATAGGACTGATTTAAGAGAGAGATCCTTGCTTAGGTCAACCACCCCCTTTCCAGAGATGGTGAAGAGAGACCCATCAGCTACTCTCATCTTATCATGGCCAGACAACAAATGATATGAAGAGAATAAGGAGGACATATGTGTCATATGGTCAGTGGCTCCGGAATCAATCATCCAAGAGGTAGAATTAATGGAACTAGTTGCACTAAAAGCAGAGGTTGTACCTGATTTGGCAAGAGAGGTGGAAGCTAAAGAATTGTTCTTCAGACGGGCTAATGCCCGGCTGAGAACCTCTACCTCACTAGCTGTGAAGCCCAAAGTACTTGGTCCAGAGGAGTCGGCAGCCTGCCTTGTGTTGGAAGAGGACACTGTCTGAGTACTCTGTGAGTTGTCACTACTGTTGTTGGTGGCAAGATTCCCACTTGCTGTGTGGCCCTTATGTTGCCTTTTGTCCTTTCTCAGAGCAGCTGGCTTCAGATGAGGGTACAAGACCCAACATTTCTCCTTTGTGTGTTTCTCACCACCTCAATGGGTACACTTGAGGGACTTCTTGTCTGAAAATCTATTTCCCTTAGTGGAGACTAGGGCTGAATGTTCTCCAGATAGTTCTGTTGACTGTGTCTGGGAGTCAACTTGCATCTCCTTTCTCCTTACTTCTTCATTCCTCACCAGGTAGTAGACATGGTGAAGCTCAGGTAATTCATCTCTCCCTAGAATCTGTGACCTTATACCTTCATATACTGGGTCTAGGCTTGTCAGAAACTTGAAGGCTCTGCTCTCCTCAATCTGCTTGTCATGCCTCTCCTTATCCCTGGCATTTTCCAATCCAAAATCAAGTGATGGTCAAGCTCTTCCCAGAGGCCTTCCAGTGTTGCAAAGTATGTTGCCACGGACATGTCTCCTTGCCTTAGGGCTGCAATGTCTTGGTTCAGCATGTAGATTCTAGCATTGTTCTTTTTCTGGCCGTATGTCTTGGATACTTTCTCCCAAATCTTAGCGGCTGTAAGGAAATGATGAACAGTTTTGGCCACCCGAGGAGTCATGGAGGCCAGCAACCAAGACATGATTGTGGCATTTTCCTTGTGCCACACGGTGTGTTCAGGATTGCCAATTTCTGGTTCTTTCTTGTCTCCATCCAAATAGCCTGTGAGATCACGAGAGGTAATGAACAACCTTGCTGAGACGGACCACTCTCTGAAGTTATACTCATCCAGTAGCACACTTGTAATCTGCAAGCTGTGCAGATTAGGGTTTTCAAGGTTTGAGGACCTTGCGACAGGTCTGTTATCTCTAGAGGAAACTTCACCGTATAGTGAGGACATCCTGACTTCAGTCCTAGAGTTGTTCACAGTGCTGTAGGCGGTTCTGTTTAGGGCTGGCCGAAGTGTTCACAGTGTTCACAGTGCTGGTAGAAGTGTTCACAGTGCTGGTAGCACGCTAGATAGACTTCACTTGGGCTGAACCAGTTCGGGTACAGTAGCAAGTGAAAAGTTCGAGGCTGCAACTGTGCAGTGTAAGTCTTTACCACTGTGCTGTGCAGGGCTGAAGTAGGGCTGGTAACCGACCTGAAAATAGGGCTCTTTACCACTGTTCTGTGCGAGTCTTGCTGGAGCACCGAAGCTGCAACTGTAGAAGAAGCTAAGTCTTTACCACTGTTCTGTGCAAGTCTTGCTGGAGCACCGAAGCTGCAACTGTAGAGGAAGCTCTCCCCCTTTCGGCTAGTGCTAGGACTGCTGAAATCAGTCCTCAACTGGGTCTTACTTCCCTTGAGTCCTACAACCAAGAGAAACCGTAGGTTCGAACTTGCTTTACTCTCTTACACCCCTAGGTATTTACTGCAGCAACCCAGAGAAGGAAGAGAGAAGATGAAAAGACAGCAAGAGAAGAGAGAGTGCGCCGGCTGAAACCAGGAAGAAGCTAATGCTCTGATACCATGTAATCTTATTAGCTGTACTCGAAGTAGCAAAGAAGAGAAGAGAACCTCTGAAATGTTGTGAATGTCGAACTGTACTAGCCAATCGACCATGCTATTATTTATATTTTGAATGTAGTACAAGGTACAAGAAATTACTGGGATGCCCCTGATTAGTGATGGGACACCCAGATTACTTAAATCATTAAACAGGATTAGGCCCATAAACACAGGCCCAGTTACAAGATAAGTTAAACATAAGTATGGGCTAATAAGAACTCTTATCAGCCGAACATCACTCTAACATTCTAACATCATATACATTGTCTCCTTGAGTTGGCCATAAAGAAAGGCATTCCTCACGTCTAGGTGATGGATAGAGTGTACAACTGATAGAGTCAGAAGAACATGAACTATAGTAATCTTAGCAACTGGGGCAAATGCCTCTTTATAATCAATACCATATTCTTGCATGTACCCCTAGGTAACAAGGCAAGCCTTATATTGGTCTAAGGAACCATTAAATTTCAATTTTATGGTGTAGACCCATTGACTCCCCATAGCAGAAACATTTGAGGGTTCAGGTACAAGATCCCAAGTGCCATTCTCATGTAATGCATTGACCTCTCATCCATAGCTGCTTTCCAATGAGGGTTGCTACCGGCTTGTTGGTAGGCACGAGGAATATTTGTAGAGTATAAGATTGTAGAAAATGAACTATGGTTTGAAGGAAAACCATAGTGGTCAGGAGGTTTAGAAATGTGAGTAGAATGACAAAGAGGAATAGAATCAAGAGTGGTATTTGAAAATTAAAACAAGAGAAGTATCACTTACAAGTACAATAGTGGAATGATCTGAACCGACAGAAAGGGGGGTCACAGGAGTAGGGTCTAGTGCACGCAACTAGTTGTGGGAGAAGATAAGAAGATCCTTCATAGCCATCGAAGAGGAAGTGTCCTATGAATCAAATTCATACAAGATAGAAACCAAAGGAACAGGTAATTTAGAACACTAACAAAGAAAGTAATATGTTCAAGAAAAACAACATTATGAGAGATACAAATATTTTAGACAAATGGATCATAGCATAAAAATTCCTTATGGTCAGGACTATAACCCACAAAGGCACACATAGCAGATTGAGCAGATAATTTGGAGTGCTCATGAGAAGGGAGATGCACAAAACATAGACAACCAAACACATGAAGAGAAGAAAAGTTTGGTGGATGACAAAACAACTTCTGTAAAGGAGAGACATTAGAAAGAATATAAGGAATGTAGTTGATTAAGAACACAATTGTACTAGTTGCCTCCACCCAAAAGGAAGAGGGAGCATGCGATTCCTGTAATAAGGTCCTCACAACACTAAGGGCATGTCCATTCTTATGCTCGGCCGCTCCATTTTACTGGGAAGTATTTGGACAGCTTTGTTGAACTTGTATTCCATTAGGTTTCAAATAAGATAGGAAGCCTCCATTAGTGTACTCTCCCCCTGAATCTGAGTGGAGGATATGTACACGAGATTGAAACTGAACTCATACCATGGTGTGAAATAATCAAAATGTTGGGAAGACTTCACATTTGTGCCAAAAAAAATAAATCCAGGGTACCTAGTACAATCATCAATAAATAGTACAAAATACTTGTATCCCAACCAAGAAGTAATAGTAGAGGTCTAAACATCAGTATGTATAATTTCAAATGGAGAAGTAGCATGCTTAGACTTATGAGAAAAAGGCAAAGTATGGCCCTTACTCAAACAACAGGAAACACATGAAGTATCAAATGTTTGTAAAGAAGGAATTTATGCCATAAGCTCCAAACACTTTTTCTTTGACCGAAAAAGGAATTAGATGAGGAGATGAAATAAGCAGATGACTTGGCTGTGAGAGGCTTCTTGAACTCCAATGCAAACATTTGCCCAGCCTACGCCCCTTCCCGAAACTTCCTAGAAGAAAAGTAATAACATGACCTTCATCAACAAGTTGTCCAACTGAAATAAAGTTTGTAGTGAGATCTGGGACAAGGAAGGTCTTGGTAAGGGAGAGGGAAGAAAAGGGAGAAAGCCCAAGGGACAATTCATTACTAGAAATGATGCCCAATTTTTCACACCAATATGTTTGTGATGGGTTTTAGAGGTGTTGTTTGAGAGTTCAGAATAGACTCTAGTGATATGAAGAAGAACAATACCTAGAAAACTCACTAGATAAGCTAATAGCAGAGAAATCATAAGAGATAGCGAAAGATACCAGTTTCCGAATTTCCTCTTTATCCATAGAAGCAGATGATTCACCTTTAGCAGAAGAATCAGACTTAGTAGGGGTGATATCAGAAGTCTGGCTCTTAGTCACTTGGTAAGCATGATGTTGATTCTTTTTTTTTGAACACCTTTAGCTAGTCAAATAATATGACCATGTTGCTTACGATAAGTGCACACATTTTCGTTTTTACAAATAATATGACCATTTCGGAATAATATGACCATGTTGTTTACGATAAGTGCACACATTTCCGTTTTTACAATGTGAAACAATATGGCCAAACCCTTTACACTCATAGCATTGAACCTCGGAGGCATCCTTATTGGCTGCTTTCTTATTTCCATGGGCAATGAAAGCAGTATCAGCCCCAATATCAGCTCGCTTTCCATCAAGTCCTGCAAGTCAAGTGTCTAGTCTCCTCCCTAAGGAGTTCACCCATCACCGAGTATAGGTCTAGAAGAGTCCTTCTCCTCAAGATACTAGACCTAATTATTTCATACTCAAGTCTGAGTTTCATCAGAAACTGATTTACCTTTCACTTCTCAAAGTGTTTTTGAAGATATTTGACACATTCAGCAGAATCGGAGGGGTCAATATGGACTAACTCCTATTCAACTTGTAAGTCCTGAAATCCAGAATGGTACTCTTGTTTTTTTCTATCCCCCTGGCAATAAACAAAAACCTTAGATTCAATTTGATATTGCCTTGAAATGTTTGATTGATAGTAAATCTTCTCCAAATATGCATAGATATAATACACAGTCCTCATTCTTCTCATAAGAACAACAATATGGGTCTCTATAGAACTCAAAATCCAAGAAACCAACTTTCCATTGTCAAGTTTCCATTGCTGAAATGCTTTCACATCTGTTTCTTCTGGTTTTGGTGACTTTACCATTCAAATAGCCCTCTAAACCTTTTCCCTCAACAAAAAAAAAAAGAAAAATCAAAATGGAACATCCACATGCTGTAGTTAGTTTTATTAAATTTCACTGGAATGACATCTATTTTTTCAGCCATTTTATCAAACAGTTCTCAGATAAAAACTATACCAGTATTGAAGCCGAGCCCACAATTGGACAAATAATGACTGATCTTCAAGCAAAAGGGATCTAAAATCTTCCAACGCACTAAGGAGAAGAGTCCCACAACATAAGAAGAAGGATTTCTTAGGAACCAAGTCCAACTAGCAAAGTATCCAAAGTTAATAGTCCAAGAAAGAGGGATTGCAGTCCTACCAATTCAAAGAAGGGATCAAAACCTTACTAAAACAGACTGGGATCTTTAACCAAACCAAATAGTATTAAGAGTAGGTAAGGGCGACACCAACTCAAGAGTTTCAAGATGAACCAAGAAGCCAGTCAAGAGAAATCGAAGAAACCGTACCTGGTTGGCATCCTTTTCCAGGAGAAATACCAGAAGAAGAACTCAAAACCCTTTCCAAACTGATTCGCACCAGACCAGGCAAGGAGTTATCAGTACAGCTCCTCTAGGCGACACCAAATCCAAAGCTTTATGCAGGCTTGATGCTTCAAACAAGAGAACCAAAGGAAACCCTAAAGCTGTTGGCGTAGAAGTCCAGAACAGAACAGAGTATGATGTTGACTATGTGGGAACTCGAGAGTAACCTTCATTCTTGGGTAGAAATCAGATACTGAGAGCTGGTACAGAGAACTTGTTCTGATTACCATGTCAATAAGATGAACAGTAGAGAGTCTAACACCAGGTTCTAGGGGCATCAAAGAATGAATTCGACCTTCACCCAAAAAGAGCCTTTATTATATTTTGAATATTTACAAGTAAGCCTGTATGCGCTTAAAGAATTTACAAGAAAGCCCTTATGGATCAAAAGGATTACAAGATACAATACAGCAGGTGCTATAATATTAGAATACATGAATACTCTCCACAATGGACACTGCAGAACAATGCTATACAATCTTAAATCCACACATTAAATGAAGTGTTAACATGTACTAAAGAAACTTTTCTACAAATGCTTCTATTGCTGATAAAAAAGAACTTTACTACTAATGCTTCTGTTGCTGATAAAAAAAGAACTTTACTACTAATGCTAATAAGTGTAATTAATCTTTTTGCAGGAAGTTGGATAAAAATTACTTAACAGGTCTCCTGCCAGCATTTCTTGCCAGATTAACTAAATTGAAAATATTGTAAGTAAAACTTCTTCCTGAAGACTTGTTATTTATCAGTATTCAAGAGTTGCACATAAAACTCAATTCAAGAGTTGCATAACCTTGTTATTTACTAGTATTCCTCCTTTGAAAGTTTACTCTTATTAATTTTTAAATATGTAAAGGAAAAATCAAAATTTAATCCAATTAACCAGAATTATGAGAGATGTTGATGCACCACAATCATGTTTGGTAAAGATTTTTTAAATACTACATGTAAGTGGTAAAGAATTTGGGAGCACCCACGTTGAGACATGTGACTGAATTGAACACTTTTTCTGAGAAAACAAAATGGTAATATAAAAAATGGCCATAATATATATTTTGTTAGGGCAGACTTTAAGATTAAGGTAACAAGTCCAATTCCAACATTCCCCATCTTGAGGCTTCATTAGGTCAAGGCCTCATTTTAGGGCCTTTATTTACCTTGGGCACTTGGATAGATATTGGCTAGCCCACAGACCTAAGCGTTGACTTCAAATTGCAGGGATCAAGATATAAATCTAAAGAAACTTTTACATAGATAGATAGATAGATAGATAGATATAGGTATATAGATATATAGATATAGCATATATATACATATATATGTATATATACATGTATGTATCTATATCTCTATATCTATATCTATATCTATCTATATCTATATATCTCTCTATATATATATATATAGATATAGATATAAATATATAGATATATATGGGGTTTTGAGAGTTTTGGTGAGAAAGCAAATCGGAGTGGAGAAAACCCCTTCATTCATTCATCCTAATTTAAGACCTTGATATGGACTTGTATGGGCTTGCCTCAAGGGGCTTGGTACAAAGGCGACTCATAGAATCAGGAATGCATAATGTTTAATATCACATTATCTATTTGAAGTGATGCAATTGGGAAAAAAAATAAAGGGATTAAGAGTTTACATGCTTGAATATGTTTTATATGTTATGCTTGATTTTAATTTTAAGTTTTCATTTTTAAATATGTTTTACATGTTATGTTTATGTACTTTAATTTGAGATAATAGGTTTTTTTAGAAGATTTGTTTTAAAATTTGAGTTTATATTTTTAGGGGATGTTTAGTATTGGTGGTGTTTATTTAATATACGTATTGTACAATTTTTGTCTCCAAAATCAAGACAAAACTAGGTTTAAACGTTTTTTACACCTCAGTGCCATTAGGCACCATATAAGCCAAACATTAAATAAACACCCTTGAAAATGAAAAATGTTAGTTTTGGTTTTTTTTTTTTGATAAATGGCTCAACTAAACAACATTTTTGGTGTTTTTCTGTTAAACGCCTATATGACATAAGTTGGCATCGGTGCTCTGAAAAACACCATCGATACAAACACCGTCTTAATTAGTATTATTTTTAATATTTCTAATAGTTTGCATTTTTTGAATTTTTGTATTTTTTTTTTAATTTTTAGCATTTTTGTACCTTGCTTTTGTAGAGATACTATAAGCTGACTTTTATTTCCTAGCATTTTTTGCACCTTGCTTTTTGTAGCATTTTTGGCACCTTTGTTTTTTAGCTAGGAGCTGGATAAAAGGTTGAATGCCACTTTTATTTCCTTGATTCAAAAGAAGGATGTGGCAGTGAATATTAAAGACTTCAGGACAATCAGTTTATTAAGTAGCCCTTATAAGTTCCTAGCTAAGGTGCTATCGCGAAGGCTGAAAAGCAGTCCTGCATGAAGTGATGGGAGAAACCTAGATGGCCTTTGTGGAAGGAAGGCAAATTTTATCCCTTTCTGACAATAGGCTATAAGTCTGAAACCTAGATGGCCTTCCTGACAATGGCCTTTGTGGAAGGAGGAGAATGATCCATTTGCAAACCTCACTTTATCCCTTCCTGACAATAGGCTATAAGTCTGAAACAAGTTTGGCTTACTGGTCATGTGGTTAGAGGCCCTTGAGTCAATGATCCAAGGGGAATCAGTGGTAGTGGTGACATGGAATGTAGAAGCTACATTACCTGATGTGGATGCAAATGAAGTAGGAGTACCGGTAATTGAACTATCCATTTGTCGCAAAGCCCTACCATATGACTCCAAGTGATCTCTAAAGGAATTCATGATATCTTCCTTGGGGTTAGAATTAGTAAGTGGTCCTAGGTAGTGCCAACAAACTGAGTATCTTGGATTGCCACATGTGCTACATTATATGCTGTATTCAGCTTCTTCTGACCTTGCACTTTACCCTATTCTTGGTTATTCACTACCCACTTGGGCTTCTCGTGAATCTCCCAACATGTGTCACGTGTATGTCTTGAGCACCAATAGTGGGTACAAAACAACTTGTCTTTATCATCAACTTTCTTGGAGTCACTTTTCTTTCCCATATTGTTACTACCTATTGCAGCCAATGCTACCTATTGCTCCCCCTCAGTTGTAACCATCACACTCCGCCTACTTTCTTTAGATTGAATAAGGCTATATACCTCTTGAACCAAAGGCAAATCTTTGCTTCCTAAGATCTGAACTCTCAAGGGTTCATAAGTAGGGTTCAGTCCCAACAAGAATTAAAAATTCACTGCTGAGAAACTAGCTTCTTTTAGGTCTTAGCATCATCATTATGTTTCCACTCTATAGCATGATACTGATCCAATTCTTTCCATATTGAAGTAAGGGCTGAATAATAGGCAGAAAAACTACGATTCCCCTGTTTACAGGTTGGGGATTCAGCTTGCAACTAGTAAATCTTGGCATAATGCCTTTGCTCAGAATAGGTGGTTTTGGCTTGTTCCCAAATATCACTAGCGGTGTCTGCCCACATAAAGTTCTTCTTCATATCGGGTTCTATGGCTGCAAGGACCCAAGACATCACCATACTATTTTCTTCGTATCACCTATCATGTTCAGCTATCCCACACTTGGGTTCTTTCACTCTGCCATTTATTTAACCAGCTTTTTGAAGGAAGGTTTAGAATCCATTAAATGGATGGCCAAACCATGCTAGATGGCTGGGAAAATTTTCAAAAATTTCTAATCCTTCCAAGAATCGTATTCCCTGAATTTCGAAAAACTGCATTTTTCTTGGATCGGTCTTGCACTAAATCGGACCAGATTTGAAACCAAACAAAGAGGAAGATGTATACTTGATACAGATACCACAAGTATAGATCCCAAAGTGGAAATTCACGCCTAAATCAGTTCCTAAAACCAGCTTCCACTAAAAATGGCACAACTTGATCCTAAAGCCGGTTCAACAACGCAGTTTTTAGCAAAACTGCAAACCAACTGTTTGGATCGAACTGGGGAAGTGAGCACAAAATTTCTTTGAATTTTTCTTGTAAAAATCAGAGAAAGAACTGATCTTTATCAGTCCCAAAAGCTATAGTCGAACTAGGGTTTCTTGGGAGACAAGAAGAAGAGAGAGTGCATAATTGACAAGTGTTCTAGATCAGTTCGCCCTCTTCTTCTTTTCTCTCTTTATGGAGCACTTCTCCTAATCAAATTAGGAGATTATCCAAATCTTTATTTGGGTCTGGACTCTATTAAGAGATAAGACTCATCATCTTAAGAGGATGGATGCTCCATACCCATTTCCAAACCCAGATTCGCCCCATGTCACATGACAACTTAAGCTGTCATGTGACATCTTAATTAATCATATTCATTATGAGCCTTAGGCCCATCAGCTATATGGCTCACGACCCAAGAGTGTTGCTTGGCCAATTTAGGTTTGATTTATATGGTGTGGGACCCCATAATGACCTTACATTAGTCCACATGGGTTTGGCCCAGCCTCTGTGAAAAGGCCTGGCTGAATTCACTGCTAAATGCAGTGAACCCCTGAGCACATCACTATGGGCTCAAAATGGGCCCAACATTTACAGTTAAATGATCATTGAATCCAACCATCCTATAAAGACCCAAGGATAATGGACTTAAGTAAGATAAAGCCCATAAGGTAATCAGCCCTTAATGGTCTCTTACACTTAACCTCTTAGCCCATAATGATCAAACACTGCCCGACAAGGAAATGACCTCTCCCCTGGCTGCAAGGTGTAGTGTCACACTCTCTTCTTGGATGGATCTTGGGTATTAAAACATTTTTGCAAACACTTTTCTTAAAACTTAATATATACACACACACACACACACACACACATATATATATATATATATCATATCATATCATATAAATATATTTTGCAAAATTAAATCTCAAACACAGTTGAAATTTACTGCTAGTAGTTTAGGTTTCTATTAGAGAGAGTGCAAACCCGATCATTCACTTTGTCCGACAAAGGGGCTAGTTGTATCATTATGATAACCCACTTAAGTGAATTCTCAGAATGCCCCAACACACCCAAGTTTTGACCCACAAAGGATTTCATTGATTGGCATATCAAAGACAACCCATTCCAACACCTAGTGTAGTACCATAATCAAGTTTAGGGGTTATGTGTAACTTTTCATTTTTGCCCATCAATCTCCGAGGTCCAGGGCATAACTGGGAAATGGTCCGGGTTTAGTGTTTCAACCAAATACACACTACATGTGCTTCGGGTCTTACTCTAGTAGCTGAGATAAGCCGCCCCAATTCTTTGGCAGCACATCAGTGTTAGCCTTGGTAGGATAAACTCCCCAAGCCTATCTAACGGCTGAGAACATTCTAAACTAACACAAGTCAAATAAGTGTCCAGCTTAAGGGGTAAAGTCACAGAAAAATACCAATGTCAATATGAAATAATAATGTACTTTTGTTCATTTACAGTAAATGTATCTATACATCAATCTAATTGGAGCTAAGGGCATATATTATCTAACACTTTTCCCCTTGTTGTTACATAAAGTTTCACACTTGTAGCCAACTCTAGGTAGTTTAGGCCATTTAAAGGGGTAATTGCCATGGGAAACATCATGTTTTCACCCCCGATACCAGCTATGCTACGGGTTGGTGTAACTCCAGATGATGCTGAATCATAGTTTGCCATTGAGGAATAGGGTCACAAATGTACCAGACCAGATGCCACACAATCAGAATGCTAAACTCCCAAGAATTTTACTTCTGGAATGAGAAAGATACTGGTGAAATCAGTCCAGCAATAGTTCGGCCATTAGAACAGCCCAACAATCAGTCCAACAACTAGTCTACTAACAGTCTGCTGAAACCAGTTTACTAACAGCAATAGTTTGGCCACAAGCAGTCATTAAAAAGGCCTACTAGCAGTTCGACTACAGCACATGATATAAAAAAAACACATACCCCTATCCGGCACCTGTACGAAGGTGTAAACCTCAAAAATAAGGCCTTCACAGCATAGAGCACAGAGAAAAAAGGGGACACATACCCCTGTCCAGCACCTGTACAAAGGTACAAACCTAGAAATCACTTTTCACAGCATCGAACTAAGAGAAGAGAGTCATTATAGCTTTGCCTCTCTTCTATTAGGGTTTCCTTGGTGTTATGACCAAGGAAGAACCCAGAGAAAGTAGTCGCAAGTTGCCTGACCAGTCCGATAAAGTTTCTTGGTCCTCCACGTCCAAGAGATCAAGAGAGAGAAAGAAGCTGAGAAAGGGCTTGGTTTAGGTGAGAGAAAAGGTTCTTTCTAGCCCAGAATTATGCTCTGATACCATGTGTTGTTTCCTAGAGAAAGGGAGACGAGAGAGAAGAGAAGAGAGAGGAGAAGAGAGAGAGAGGAGAAGAGAAGAGAGTGAGATCCGATTGGGAGTCAAAAACTATAGCTGGAAGCACCCAGCTTGTTATTTATATTCACTTAATGTAAAAGGATTAGATGTTACAAGTATGCCCCTGGTGGCACTTCCTAATAACAAACAAATAAAAAAGAAAGAAAAGAAACTAGTTAACAACATACTAACAACAACTGCAGAGAACAAATAAATAAGCTTCACAATAGCAACATTAGCATTCTTAGGTTTTCCTGTTTGACCAATCGTAAATTGTTGTTATTCTTAAACATGTCCGGTAGAAGATCTGGATGAAGCTTCCAGCAAGTGTCCTTAGTATGCCTCAGTTTCTTGTAGTATTCATATATCAGCTCTTTCTTCTTAGTCGGACCCTTTGGCTTTATTCCAGCATGTGCAATGTGTTCTATAGGTGGACTTTGTAACTAAACCTGTCGCCTATTCTCTTCACTGCTTACCATAGCATATGCTTGGGCAAGAGTGGCTTCATCCTTGGCTAGAATATTCTACCTAATAATGTCAAACTCAAGGTTGAGTCCTGTAAGAAACTCAAACACCCTGTTTCATTCCACCAATTTCCTAAAAGTCTACATCCTTAGTACTCTCCCATACAACTGTTTCCATAACATCAATTTCCTGCCATAGTGATTTCAACATATAGTAAATTGCCACACTCTTCGCCCCTATCTCAGATTTTTCACATCACTTTTCAGCTTATAGGTTCTTGCCACATTCAACTTCTATGAATAGGTTTTCGTAACACTGTCCCAGATCTCCTTGGATAAAGATATCCAAAGATAATGCTAACTTATATGGGGCTGCATAGAGTTGACCAACCATCCGGTTACTTTATAGTTCTCTTGCATCCATATCTCAAATGCACAGTCTGTCTCTTCGGGTTTCACCTTATTGCCTTTAAGATACCCTAATTTACCTATACTATAAACATAAATCCGTATAGATTGTGCCCAAGCTAGGATTTTGGTTCCATCCAACTTAATTGTGGTCACACTAGTCAAAACAAAATCTACCCAGCTAAGCCCAAATACCGGAATTTGCTTGAAGTCACTTGCGTATTGCTCCATTGATCAAACGAAAATAAAAAAAACTAGATTTTTAGTCTTTATAAACTTACTTGAAGACAAAACAGTACCCAGATATTTGATAACTAGGGTTTCCTTGCACTCGGCTGTTGGGGAGAAAGAGAGAAGATGCAGCCTCTTTCAGGACTTAACCGCACACTTCTAGAAGTAAAAAATACACCTCCCAAGCACTGAGCACCACACCAAAAGCTTCTCCTTTACCTGTAAGTTCAAAACTCTCTAATCGGCTAGGGTTTTGGGCAAAAAAAATACAACATCACTTGTTGGAAGTTTTTGTCCAAACTTCAACTCTCCAAACCCTCTACCAACTAGGCAAAAGATCCTCTAAACTATAGGGAACTTATCTCTCCATACACTCTCCTAATCGAAGGGTGTATAGGGAAAGAGAAAAAGGAAAAAAAAGAGAAGGGAGAAACTTGCTTTGATACCAAGAAGTAAATCAGTCCTCTAAAACTGATATAAACTTAATGAAAATTAGAAAGAAAAGTGGTAGAAAGGTAGAAGAGAGCAGTACAAAGGAAGAAGATTTAGAAAAGAAGAGGAAGGAGAAGAAGAGTTCGGTTATCTCCTCTCTCCCCTCTCTAATCCTTTTGTTAATCTTCATTTCACTAAGATTAGTACAAGTATGCCCTTAAGTGGGCGGCCAGCTAAACAAAAACTTAAAGTAAGCTTATAAAAAAGGAATTAATAGGCCCATTAACAAACAAATAAATAACATACTACAAAAAATAAAAGAGTGGATACTAGGGCCCATTTGGCCCTGTCTCTCTACTAGCTAATTGTTTATCCTATGAGAATATTTCACCCTCTTTCTGCGCCTTCCTTTCAGCCATTGAGTGTTTCCATTCCTAAGCGTGGTGCAGAAGCTTTATCAGTTCCTAAATGGACAAATTCTATAAAGGAGGAAATTGATGCCTTACATAAAAATGGCACATGCGAGTTAGTAGATATTCCTGAAGGAAAGAACCTGTGGAGTGCAAATGGGTGTTTTCAGTGAAACACAAGGCAGATGACATAGCTGAAAGGTACAAAGCATGCTTGGTGGCAAAAGGTTATTCAAATGTATGAGGTTGATTATGTGGAAACCTTTACTCTTGTAGCAAAGATGAACTCTATTCAAGTCCTCTCTCTTATAGCAAGTCTAGATTGGGAAGTCCATCAATTAGACATTAAAAATGCCTTCTTGAATGGTGATTTAGAGGAAGTGCAGATGAACCAACCTCCTGGTTTCTGTGGAAAAGGTAATGAGCAGAAAGTTTGCAAGTTGAAGAAGTCATTGTATGGGTTGAAACGATCTCCCAGGGCTTGGTTTAGTAGATTTCACCATGCGGTTCAATATGGGCTTTAAACAATGCCAAACTGACCACACATTGTTTGTGAAGAAAGAACAAGGGAAAGTTGCAGCTTTAATAGTCTATGTGGATGACATTGTTATCACTGGTGATTGGGCCTTAGAGATACAGAGGTTGAAGAAGTTGTTGGCCACACTGTTTGAAGTGAAGGATTTGGGACGGTTACTTGGAATTGAGGTTTCCTACTCTCAATAGGGCATCTTCATCTCCCAAAGGAAGTATACTCTTGACCTTCTAAAGGACATTGGGAAACTAGGTGCCAAACCAGTTGACAATGTGAAGCACTAACTCGGGGACTACAGTGATGAGCACATAAAGGATGCAAAATAGTACCGAAGACTTGTTCGAAAACTCCTCTACTTGTCTATGACTAGGTGATGTGAGAGCTGAAGAGTCAAAATTGGAATTTTATGAAAATTTGTATTTTTGTATTTTTGGACAGTAGGGGCATTTTTGTCATTTTGCAATTTTAGTGGAGTCCATTGATAGAGTTTAATTTGTATACTTATAAATTGTTTATGTTTAAAATTTCAAAGTCATTGCATAAGTAGGATTAAAGTTATTGGGTCTTCTTTAAATTGAAATAGGACATGACAGCTTAATTTCAATCATACTAGGATTATTGAGTTTAACAGTTTGACTCCTAAGATTATTATGAGTCTAACAGTTTGACTCCATAGGATTATTATGAGTTAGAGTCTATAAATATGTATGGACGTTTTACACAAAGGCAATGAATTATATTGAGTTTTCTTTAGCTTATGCTAGCTATGGTGAGTGATTCCCATGTCCTAGAGTGATTCTAGGCACCCTGTGAGTGATTTGATGTATTTTCTCTCTTCTTTCTCTCCCTATTTTCTCTCTTATTCCTTCAAGAAACCATTACAACCATCAACAACCATAAAACTTTGATCAAGTGGACCATTCAACATTCTCTAAGGACTAGAATTGAGTTGGTCCTACCTCACTAGGCCTGATTATGCCATGGGAGTCCTCAATCAGTTTATGCGTGCCCCCAAGACTGCACACCTTGAGGCAGCAGATAGAGTTCTTAGGTACCTAAAAAAATTCCTTGGCACTGGTCTCTTCTTTAAAGTTGAAGTTTATATTGATGCTGATTAGGCTGGTTCAATGGATGACAAGAAATCTACTAGTGGTTATTGTACCTTTGTAGGTTAAAACCATGTTACTTGGAGAAGTGAGAAACAAAGTGTGGTGGCTAGATCTGGTGTAGAAGTAGAGTATAGGGACATGGCTCATGGTGTTGCTCAACTCTTGTGGATTACAAATCTGCTAGGAGAATTGGGTTTTCCTCTTGTTGGTCCTATGTCACCCTATTGTAATAATAAGGTTGCCATCAATGTTGCAGCCAATCTAGTGCTCCATGACAGAACCATGCATATTGAGGTAGATAAACACTTTATTAGGGAGAGACTAGAGAAAGGAGAAGTGTGCACTCCTTATGTTAGTACTGAAGAACAATTTGCAGACTTTTTACCAAAGGATTGAATTCCTTGTGGCATTATGATCTTTGTGACAAGTTGGGGATGATTGACATCTACACTCCAACTTGAGGTGGAGTGGTGTATTATGTTAGCTTTGTACCCATAAGGGTATTCTAGTCTTTTTTTCTTCCTTTTATGTTATGTATGATTGCCCTAATATATAAATAGAATATCTGGTGCCGCTAGCACTCCTTTTGCCTCTCTCACATTTTTTTCTTCTCTTCTCTTCTTCTCCTATCCTCTTCTTCTCTTCTTCACTTCTTCGCCTTGGAAAACAGATACCATTGCTTTACAATTCTTTGGCCATAACCAATAACTAGGGAACGAAGGATCACTTTGTATTAGACCTCTGGTAGGCATCAATAGATTATTTTTGTTAGCTTCGAATATGTTTATTTTTTATCAAAAGTGAAACTTTTGATATGTCTAATGTAAAGTTATTGAACCTTTCTTTTTTATTTCTATTCACCATTCACGTATCTTTCTTTGTGACTGTTATAACCATACATACTCTAGACTTTATATTGCTTTTCCACATTGTTTTTTGTTTCACATATATGCACCAATTTTAAGTGTTGCCACCTATCTGTATTTTATTGTTTATTCTGGAATGGTATATACAATGATTATCATTTCCTTTTGGTATGTTAGTGACATTTATTTCAATTTTACCAGGACCGTTGCTTTTAATTCATTGTCGGGACCAATTCCAGAGGAGCTTGGAACCCTTAAGGATCTAGCTGTTTTGTGAGATATCCTTGTAACCCTTTTTCTAAGATAAAAAATAAATTAGCATGAAAAAACATGTAATAATCTAATGATGATTGAAAACCTTTAGGACCTAATTATCTTGTTGGATATCCACATATTTTTTTTTTCTCTAAGATAACTAACACAAATTCTATTGAAAATTGGTATTTGACAAGTGTTTGATACATCCATATTGAATGTAAGGTTTGAAGTTCGACTGGTTAAGCATGGGTTGGGTGGATTAACCCATATGTTAATATGCATATCATCTTATTAAATCTCCAAGCACCCTAGGGAAAAAAGAATTCTATATTAGAAGAGTAGAGAAAGTTGTTTTCACCTCTTGAATGGTAGTGATGCCAAATCATATGTATTTTGAATGACATGATACAACAGGAAACTAAAATTGAAGTGATACACTTGTTCCTTTTCTCTTGGGAGACAACAGTGTTTAAAGCTCTTTTTTTGTTTGTTCCTCTTGGTTTTAGAGAAACTTGAGGTGAAATAGTGTTGAAAGGCAATAGACCTATGTCCCCTACTGTATTATACCTTTAAAAACTTTTTCTCAAGTCTCATTTATGTTTAGACTCTATCTAATAAAATCCTACTGCCCAACACTCTAAAAAGTTGGGACCACTTGTCTTAAAATTGCTCTTGGTCCTCGTGAGAGTGGAACCACATTTATTTACAAGTGATTAAATAATGGAAGCCTTCTTAGGCCCATTAATAAGGTTTATTTTAAATTAGTTTTTGGCCCATTAAAATTGTTCTTAGACCCCTTTCTCTCTTTCTTTCTTTCCTTGCCTCAGATTGGAATACTAGTCAAGAGATAACCATCTATAGCCTTGTCCATGAGACTTGGCTGATTATGGTTCCTTATTCCATCTTAACTCATAAAATCACTATTTTATATGTAAGGAGACAATCATCTATATCCTTGTCCATGAAACTTGGTTGAGTATGGTTCCTTACTCCTTTTTTCTCCATTTTAACCCATGGAATCTTGACTTTGTGTGAGGGAGAAAATCGTTTACAACTTAGTTTATAAAACTTGGTTGATTATGGTTCCTCACACCATGATAATACAAAAATCATTAGTAAAAGGCCATCTACAACTTTGTTCATGAAATGTGGCTAATTATGGTCCCTTCTTGATTGTTTTGTATAGAGACATTTTATTTATTTATATTTTTTGGTTTCCTCTCAAATAAAGAGGGAATATACACCAAAATTTTGAAAATTCTATAGTGAAAATTTACTTTGTTTTGCTTAGTACTTCTAAGCTGAAATCAAGAGGTTTTCTCTGCCCCTAGCAATGATGTAATTAAAGGAATGTCTACATGATTTATTAAATGGGACTTACCCAAATATCAAAAAGCGTAGTTATTAGTTTAATTGGCCAATTGAGTGAATCATGTTATGTGAGAAATTATACTACATTTTTTCCACTAACATCCTGTTAGAGTTGACAGTACAAGGGTATTAAGTCATTTGTCTATCTAATTAAGGTTGAGTTGTCTATTTTGTCTAGGTTTAAGTTGTGTGTCCCATACTTAATGAGGGACAGATTTGTCTTTGTAATCTAATACAAAGAGTATAAATATAAAGTGGGTCGGCTAATAGAGTGTGACTTTTTACCTATCTAAGACCTAAGATTGTACTAGTGTTAACTGAATCATTCACATGGTATCAGAGCACTAGAAAATTAGTCTAGAACTCAGTTTTTTTTTCTCTGTCTTATATGTACCCAAATTTCCCTTTAACCTTATGTCTGTTAGTAGATTAACCAAGTCACTTAATTGTCCTATAACCTTTTATCACTCTTGTGTGTTTCAGGATATGAAGACGTGGATGAAGATTGGTGGAGGGCATGAGGCAGGTGGATTGTATTAACTTAATGGTGGTGGTCTGAAAGCTGCTCTTCAGTCCTCTCTTACTTCTCTCCAATGACACTGTAGACTTGGTCATCTGTTGTTCAAGGCCATGAAGTTATTGGTTCCGTCTTTAAGTCATCTTCCATCGTTGGGTTATGAGTCGTGTCATCTTGGGAAACACCAGAGTCTCTTTTAGTCCTAGAACTGATAGTCGTGTTTTGAATCATTTTTCTTTAGTTCATTCAAATGTTTGGGGTCCAAATAAAGTAGTATCGTACAATGGGTACAAGTGCTTTGTAATTTTTGTTGATGATTATTCGAGGATTTGTTCTCTATTTCCCAAAAATTTCTTGCTGAAATTCGTACCCAATTGGGTGCTCATATTAAAATTCTTTGCTTAGACAATGCAAAAGAATACACCTTAACACCATTTCAGCAATATTTAGAGTACCATGGGGTAATTCACCAAACTTCTTGTTCTTATATCCCACAAAAAAATGGCATGGCTACAGAAGAACCGCCACTTACTTGAAATTGCTCGATCTATTATGCTTGATATGAATGTTCCAAAGCATTTTATGAGTGATGATGTCCTTACATCATGTTTTCTCATCATTGAATTCCCATGTTTATCCTTGGAAGTCAGTCTGCTTTCTCAGTCTTGCTCTCTACTCTTTCTTTATTCCCTCTTACTCCCAAAGTCTTTGGTTGTGTTTGTTTTTTCAGAATTTAGGGCCTAGATTGGACAAGTTAGATGCATGTGCTACAAAATGCATCTTTCTTGGCTACTCCAAAACTCAGGAAGGGTACAAGTGTTACAACCCTTGCTCTCATTGGTCCTTTTTGTGTTTTGGTGTCACTTTCTTTGTGTCTGTTCCATTCTTTTCTAGTTATGATGTTCCTCTTGCTCCTTTGCTTCCTTTTCCAGTCCTAGTTGAGGACCCCCTTCTTACGATTCTTATTGTGTCTCAGTCATCTTCTCAAGTGCAGATTAATTCTAAAAGGCCACCAATCACATAAGTGTATACTCATACAAGAGCACCGGCCCCTCCTCCAGTTCAGCCCTCGTCGACGGGTCCTGTAGTTGTACCTCCTCCTTTTGACCTTGATCTTCCTATTGCATTGCGGAAAGGTAAACATAGTTGTACATTTCATCCTATTTCCCATTATGTTTTTGTTGCTCACCTTTCTACTTCCTATCGACAGTTTATATCTTTGTTATCATCTGTTTCCATTCCTAAGAATGTCCAAGAAGCCATTACCTCTCTAGGGTGGTGACAAGCAACGAAAGATGATTTGTCTACATTGGCACACAATTGCACGTGGGAATTTTTCCCTCTTCCTTCTAGTAAGCATGTTGTTGGATATAAGTGTGTATACATAGTAAAATATATTCCAAATGGCAGTGTGGAGCTGTTGAAAGGTAGGTTAGTGGCCAAAGGCTATTCTCAACTAGATGGCGTTGACTATACAGAGACATTTTCTCCTATGGCTAAGATTGGTTAAGTCGGGTGTCGATTTTTTTAGCAGCAATGTATGATTGACCCCACTTTCAGCTTGACATCAAAAATGCCTTCTTACATAGTGATCTTGTTGAGGAGGTATATATGGAGCAACCACTAGAGTTTGTTGCTCAGAGGGAGGATGGTAAGGTTTGTAGACTTAAGAAGGCAATTTATGGGTTGAAACAATCTCCACGTGCATGGTTTGGCAAATTCAGTGAAGTAGTGAGGGACTTTGGCATGAAACAGTGCTAGGTAGACCATTCTGTGTTCAGTTATGAATCAGAAGTTGGGAAGATTTTGTCAGTGGTGTATGTGGATGATATTGTCAAAATTGGTAGTGATTGCAATGGGATTGATAGGTTGTATAACTTTCTACATATTCACTTCCACACAAAAGATCTGGGTAAACTAAAATATTTGTTGGGAATAGAAGTTGCAAGGTGAAGGCATAGTATTAATTTGTGCCAAAGAAAGTATGTCCTTGATTTACTTGAATAAACTGGGTTGTTGGGTGCCAAACCAGTTGAAACACCCATGGAACCAAATGTCAAGTTGAGTATTGATGTAGGTGAAGAGTTTGATGATCTTGGAAGGTACAGGAGGTTGGTGGGTAAATTGAAGTACCTGACTATTACTTGACTAGATATATTGTTTGTAGTAAGAATGGTGAGTCAGTTTATGCAACATCATCAAGTTCCACATTGAGAGGCAGTTCTAAGAATTGTTAGGTACTTGAAGGGAGCTCTAGGTTGTGGACTATTATACAAGAGTGGAGGAATTCTTGAGATAGAGGGGTACACAGATGCTGATCGGGCCGAATCTGTGTCTGACAGGAGATCCACTACAGGGTATTGTACCTTCATTGGTGACAATCTGGTAACTTGGAAGAGCAAGAAACAAACTTTGGTAGCAAGAAGTAATGCCGAAGTTGAATACAGAGCCACAACTAATACTATATGTGGACTAGTGTGAGTTGTACTGCAATGGAGTTCTCAGTTTCTAAACCCATGAGGTTGTACTGCAATAACCAAGCTGCTGTCCACATTTCTTCTAATCCAGTCTTTTACGAGAGAGCAGAGCATATTGAAGTTGATTGCCACTTTGTAAGAGAAAAGGTGATGAGTGGAGTAATAAATACAGCTCATGTGAGTTCAAGAAACAAGTGGGTATATTTGTTTACAAAATGGTTGAGTCGGGGAAGAGTAGATTACATATGTAACAAGCTG